>NW_020449641.1:3621043-3683232 GCF_003343035.1 Apteryx rowi | reverse complement strand
CTGCCCGTTTGCCCCGGGCCCTTCCGCAGCGGGGGTGCCGCTGACCTGCCCGGCTGCGGCGCCAGGGCCGGCCCTCCCCGGGCGGAGGGAGCTGCTGCGCCCCGTATCACCCCCGGGAGCCCTCCCGAGGCGCGGAGAGGGCCGGGAAAGGGGAATAAACACGACCAAGGAGGGCGGCTCCAGGGCCTGGGCGCTTGCTGGAAGTGTTTTGTGGCACTTGTGCTTCCCATTAGCCAGCAGATACCACCAGCACCCTCAGGCATGCAGAAGAGTGGTTGGCACCCAAACAATGTGGGTTACTGCTGCAGTTATTTAGTGTGGTGTGCAGAGCTAGGGGTTTAGGAAAGCTGCTTTAACCAGCCAACCGAAAGCTGGGTATGGCGGGGATATGCAGCACAAGCCGTATATAAAATATCTCCCTTGAAGAAAAACAGAAGTCAAGGCGGGAGAAGGCATTGATTTAATTTGGCATGGCTGCGAGTTTACCTTGGGCAGTGACCTAGGAAAACATGCCAGTAAGAAAGAATGGAAGGCAAATGGCCTTCTTGGTTTTTATTGTCCCTGAGCATTGCTAATGGGGTAAGAGCACTGAGCATCCTCCGGGGGGAAATGAAAGACCATCCCATATGCCAGCCTGGCCTGCCCTCGGCCCAGCCTTACCCTTGGCTGGCTGCAGATTGTGTGCGCAGGCAGGTCAGGTTACCTCTCTTAATAGACCTTGCCATGGCAGGAGGCAGGATCCTGACTGAACAACTGCTCTGCTGTTAGCCTTATTCGCACCATTCCTTACACTATGCAAAGACAGACCGTCAGTGAAGAGGGGGTTTTTTTTTGGTTTGATCTTTTTCCTGGAAAAATCTTAAGCCTATCTACGGATTTTAATTACCTTGGAAATCTGATCTGAGTTAAATTGCCTGTATATACAGACAATCTTTCTGTCTTTCACATGCATACATATGGCTCTTGCTATATTACCCTGCGTGGTGGTAAATCTTACTCCATTCGCACCTCATTTATATCATGAGATCTTCTCCTGGAAAGTTGGGGTCTGATAACAAACTAATTCCCAATAAAATAAGCCATTTGCTGGAAGTTGTCATTTGCAGACTGCACTGTTCTGAAATCTACACTTTCTTCTTCAGAACTGCCCTGAATCATGTTTGCTTCAACACACTCCTGGAAAGGAGTGGAAAAACCCACTCCCTGAGCCAGGCATGTTGGGCGAACTTGCTTCTTCCTGTTGGATTTTACAACTGCAAACAAGGCTTTAAAACAAAACAAAACAAAACTCACCAGCAACACCAACAGCCCTGCTCTGAACATGTGGGATGCTTCCCTGGATCCCTGCTCATTTCCTGGAGTGAAACTCAGACACGCCAGCTCAGTGCTGTCCYGAAGTGTGTGGAGGCTTTTTTTTCTCTCTCTCCTTCTTTTCTTTTCCCTCCTTCCTTGTGTTGATTTGTGGGGCCAGAATGACTTTGATTTCAGCAAGTTTGCTGTTTATTCACGTCACAAGTTTGACAGCTTTACACCAAATCAGATTGCTGGGTTTCAGGAGAGCTCTGAGGCGTCACTGGGAGCTCCTTTAGATTAAACTCGCCTCCCCGGTCTCCCCCCTCTCCCCCTCCTTCAGAGCCATTTAAACCTCGCTGGGGCTTTAACAGAAACGTGCTCCTAAGACCTGCATTTCATTCTGCCACTAGCATGGTAAGTGCTATTTGCATTTCTCTCGACCTGGAGGCAGAAAAGGAGAAGGTGGACTCTTTGCCCTGGGGGTGTGCTGTAGGTTTTGTGCCCTCTTTAAGATGGGGAAGGAAGAGGGCTCCTCTCTACCTGCAAAAGCAGGCTGTGCTGCTCTGCCTTCCCATGGATGAGTAGATTCCCTTCTCGAGGCTCCAGGCTGTGCCGTTGCCTTGCAGAGATTCAGGACTGCTGCAGATTGTGCTTATTTGGAGGAGGGAAAGGGATAACTCCAGAGACAACCCCAGGCTTTGCTACTTTGCAAGCTGGGACTCCTGCAAAACTGCAGACGGCAAGCAGCCTGGACGTGACTCTGCTGACTTTGTGCAGCCTTAGAGCTGAACCAAGCCCTCAGCATGGGAGGAATGCACTGGCCAAGGACAGCCTGGGGTCCTCTCTTCATCTTAAACACGCTATGGACCGTAGTGTTTCCTCAGAGACTTCAGGAAACGAAGCCACCTTCGTGGCATACCTCTTCCTGGAGCCCCTCTGCTGCGTGCACCGGGCTGCAGTGGGGAAGTCCCCGCCCGGTGCTCAGAGGAGGCGGCAGGGGCGAGCGGCGCGGAGCGGTGCGGTGCGGGGAGGCGCCGGTCCCGGGCGGGCGCCCGCGGCGGGGCTGGGAGCGCCCCCGGGGGCGGGCAGCGCCTCGCAGGGGCGGCCGGGGCCGCGGGCTCCTCCGCGCCAGGCACCTGCTGCCGGGATGGGCAAACCCCGGCCGGCCGGGACCGGGGCCGGGGCAGGGGTGGGGGTGCGGGGGGCGCTTCCCCGCGGAGCAGGGAGCAGCCCGGCGGCTGGAGCAGCGCCGGGATGCGCCTGGGCGGGATGCGCCCGGGCGGCGGGCCGGAGCCGGGCTGACACCGCCTCCCCTCGGGGCCTGCTCAGCCCGGGCGCGGGGGGCCCCGGCCGCCCGGCGCCCCCCCGCCACGGCCCCTTGCCTCCGCAGAGCACCGTGCCGTGCCCGGAGCCGGACTTCGCCGCGGGCCCGGGCTGCGCCTGCCCCTGGTCCGCCCCCGCCGGGGTTTCCAAGGAGACCTGGGTCGCCGTCTGCGCCGCCGAGCCGCCGCAGCACAGCGAGGGCCGGCAGGAGGCTCGGCCGCCGGGTAAGTGCGCTCCGCCGCCGCCGCCGCCGCCGCCGTCGGGGCCCGCCCGGCCCGGCCCTGGGTCTCCTCTCGCTGCTTGCTAACCCCCGGGTCTGCGTTTCGCCCAGGCCTGCCGTGCGCCCCGGGGTTTGGTGCTCAGCATGCGGCGTGGCGAGGAGACCAGCTGTCCTCCCAGCTCTACAGGAACAAGCAGGTAACGGGCCGCGCCCCGCGCCGCCTCGCCTTCCTCCCCGCCGCGTCCTGGCACCGCATCTCAGGCATTGCTCGCTCTGGATCAATCCCAGACACGTTTCTGTCTATCGCTCGGATGTGGGAAATAGCAGTAACCTGCTTTGTTTGGATGCCCTTTGTCCCTTATTTGAGATATTTCAGTCCCCTGTGGTGTGTCATGAAGCTAGAACGACTGTTGCGGAGCTTCCTATCCGTGTCTCCCCCCCAGCTACAGCATATTACGCCAGCTGCCTCAGTCCTAGAGAAGAGCAGGAGTGTCAATGGGCTGTCCCTCAGACTCTGAGGTTGCAAAGTGCCATGCTGTTAACTAAAAACACGTTGTGTATTTGTCCTCCTGAGTCCACTAGGATTACCTACAGGAGAAAAGTTGTTCACATGGAGGATCAGCTGTTTGGGCCAACAATCGTTTCGTTTCCTTTCCTTTATTTTCTCTTTTATTTCCTTTCTTTTTCTTTCTTTCTTTTTTTTTTTTTTTTTTGAGAGTTGGGTGTTAAAATTTATCAAGCAGTAGGAGAACCACTGAACAATCCTAGATGAAGGAATCTTCCAAAGATCACCCTGACCAAACACTTGGAGTATTATTTTGACACAATGAAGTCAATGGAAACTTACTTACTAACTTCAAGTTCTATGGGACTGGACCCCAGTTCCAGATGTCAGTGCGCTTCTTTCTTTGACTCTGTCTCAACTGTTTAGATTAGTGGTTTTCAGCCTGTGGTTAGTGGATGCCTGGGGTCCTTGGCAGAAGGTTCTTTGTCCTCCTAAAGCAGTCTCCAGAGCTGTGATCAGCAGGCAAAAGCCTCTATGCTAATACATGGGTATTTGAGACTTCCCATGAAAAACTGTTAGCAGTTTGCAAATCAAAAACTACTGGTTCAGCTCTTGGGACCACAGCTTATCTCCACTCTTCAGTCAAGGACTGAAGGGATCCCTGAGTGCCACTGAAATATAAAGAATGACAGTAGGATCTTCCTTCTGCACCCTAACCACATAAATTGTTAGTCTTCAGCTCCTTCCTTCTCCCTTTGCCCACCAGCCAACTGTACACTGGAAAGAGAGCGATGCAAGGGGAACCTTACTGCCACCTGGAAGGAGACCTGGCAGCTGCTGTCATGCCCATGACAGTTTCTGGCTGCTTACGGAGCTACCTGTAATTGTGTTCTGTTATTATTCTGTGGTTACAGTTTTTTTGGAGTAACCGTCTCAAACACTTGCTAAAGAATAAAGAAAGTCAAAAGTGAAAACTGAACAGTTGTGCCACTTAGATTTACAGAGACAAGAGGCCTGAAGGGATGGGTTGAATTCACAAAGCAAACACCCAGATCATCAAATCCAAGCAGGCTGTACCGTAGGGCAATTGCTATTAAGTTACAGAGTCAACATCTATTCATCAGTATCTCTATTCCACAGCTTCAAGATACTTTGCTTCAGAAGGAAGAGGAACTTGCTAGGTTACACGAAGAAAATAATAACCTCCGCCAATACCTGAATTCTGCCCTGATTAAGTGTTTAGAAGAAAAAGCCAAGGTATTGTGTTCAAACCTGTTGTATAGACATATGCACAAGAAACAGGTTGAATAGGTACATGCCATTAAAATATATGGAAAAGCCAAGAATGTAGAAACATGCAGTATGAGAGCTATTTTAACTTTACAGAGCTGCCAAATTGCTGATCATGATCTAACATGATGGTTTCCCTTAGGAATGACATCCTATTGGGTTTTAACTGTGGAGACTGTATAGCCCAAGTACCATCACACATGGCTAAGTTTGATTTAGAAGTAGAGCAAGGTAAAATTATTTGACCCAAAGCTTTTTTCTTTTTTTTTTTTTTCAGTGAAAAGGTCAAATTTGGACATACCAAAATGTTTCTTGCATTTGTCTGTTTTGTCAGTTATGCCTTTTGATAATGAATTTTTTTTTCCTTTTTTATGTTATGGGTGTTTTCTTTTTTATATATTTTGTTGTAACATCTTCCAAGGGTACATTTTGATTCATATTTATTAGAACACTGATCTTTACATTTTTTTATTAATTAAAAAGTATTATATATTATTTTAAAAGGTGAAATCTGAAATGAAGCACTTTAAGTTGGATGAAAAACTCTGTTAAACTAAATATGAATATATTTAAAAAAAAAAGATATCTGGATTCTCTCTCTCTTCTTGTCAACTTAATCACTGTTTACTACTCTAGACTTGCCAATGAAAACAAACTATTAATTATCTGCTTACCTCTATGGATGGGCATGAAGTAAAAATACTTACAAAAAACAGTGGTCTTCCGTTTTCCATCCTATTCCCTGTTGACAATGTGGCACATCTTCTCCCATGCCAAGATCTGGCTTCTGGTAGTAGAAGAGGGTCTCCTTCATTGGGCACAGCAGGGAGAGGTGGCCACCCCTCCATGTGATGTGGAGAAGAATCCAGTGTGGAACACCTCATGGGAGGTGCCTGAGCACTGAATTCATGATGTCCGCGGGGAGTTTCCTTGTTACTCTTGCCATTTGTTGCCCACCCTTGGATGTCTGAGTGGCGCTGGTCCTGGGCTAAGGGCAACTGAGGTGGATTCATGAGCTCAAAGCCCCACCGGCTGCATCTCAAAGAGCTCCCTGGCTGGGATCTCACCTGCCCTGGCGTGACTCACTTTCACATCTTCCCTCTTTGTCAGACTGCCACATGCCGCCCCCAACCCCACTCACCTGCCAAATGCTGCTGGCAGCATCAGCACAGAGGAGTGCTGTACAGCAAGGTGGGAACTCTCATTTCACGCCTTACTGAGTGAGAATGCAATCAAGGCAAAGACCTTATTGTCACTGTCAAATTCTTCTCTCTCAGGGACTAAGTTGTTGCAGAGGCTATAAAGACACAAAATGATTAGTGATATCTGTATGTTTAAGGAGCAAAAAAGAGCACAGAGTGGAAGAAAAGTATCTTATACTAACCATCTTGCCCATCTAAAATCTGAGACCATAAACATGTTGCTTCCTAGTAAGTAGAGAATCAGCTTTTAATCTACTCTCTCCACCTCATTTTTTGTATAGAAACTGCTGTCCTGCCATGGCCAGAAAAACTGTACTGTTATCAAAAACACCAAAAGGAGATTAAAAGAAGACCACTGCTTTGCTCCTCAGGAAACTCCTCATGCCTCCAAAGCTAGAAGGAATCTCTTTAATGAATTCACTGCCTGTGAAGAGCAAGCCAGTCCTACCGTGGACAGCTGGGTCTTGCAGACTTTAGGATTAAAAGATATCAACACTATTGATGAATCCTTATCAGCTAACTACAGTGCCTTGTCCTCAGACCTTGGAAAAGACACGTACTGCCTGAGCCCCGGTGAAGCAAGAGACTATGACCAGAGTGAGGGTGCAGCAGCAGCGTATAGCTGCAGCCAGATGCCTCCAGCTAACAGCGGTGCCCATCCGTGCAGTGAGGACTCTACCTTCATTCCTCAGCTCTCTTCAGCACCATGTGTCTCCTCACCAATGCCAAGCCTTTCCTCCCTCCCACCCTATGGGTTGCCTTATCTGACTAGTGACTTGTCACCTAACAAAACAGAAGTGGCCTTCACAACATCTCTGAGTCCTCACCGCAACGTGAGAACACACAGCTTCCACCAAGGACAAGCCTTTGTGCGCAGAGATGATGACGGAGGATGGAGATTCACCTGGGTGCCCAAGCAGGCTGAATAAGGCACCTGCCTCAAGGGCCAGCTGTAGGAAAACAGAAGACAGACAGTTCATCTTGTGCTTGAGACCAGTTCAGGCAACAGAAAAGATATCCCTTCTGGGCTCTGTTAAATGCTACTCTCTTACCCACCTGCTCCTCACTCCCTCTTAGATTTTAACAGGAGCAGCTCCAGATTGCACTTGGACATGTATCTGTCTCGGGCCAGATGTACAAATTGGATCTATTTCTCTTGTGCCTATGATGAGAGACCTACTTTTATTTGCTTCGTGTTTTTTCTATCATCAGCTATTTCTTGCCAACTGGTAGCTTCCAGCTGGACTGCTTTCAGCACCAACAGTCACTTCCACATGAACCAAAATGGAAGGGATTTTGGGAATACAGTTTGAAAATATCACCTCTATCACAGATGGCCACAGATGACAAAGAAGGCATAGGTCAGTGGCTGAGGATCAGCAGTTCCTAAGTGATTTGGGTCTCTCTTGGCTACATAGATTGCCTTGGATTAAGGCAACCATGGTATCTGTTAATGAGCTACACCAGGCTGACCTACCTGCAGTCATGTGGAGCCATCATTTTTTGATGATGCCTCAAAATAAACAGGATTTGCTTCTATTGCCTGGAGGCTACTTAGTTACAAGTAATTCWGCAAATTTAGGGGATTTTCTTTTGCTGTGATTAAGAGACTAATGTGTTTACTACATTATGTTTTAAAAGTATTTTAACTGTCAGATAAATGGAATTTAAAAAGTTTGAGCCCTGTTTCTCACCCATTCTAGCTATAGAACAGGAACTAGACCTGGAGAGTCTGTAAAGTGAAATAATGACACTGCCATCACCAGCCAAGGCCCTAGCCCAATATATTAGTGACAGGAGTTTTCTCATGCTTGGATAACATACACTGAGTGCACTTCTCTCTTCTGCAAAGGATTCATTCCTTTCACCTGTAGCATACCATCAGCCTCTCAATGGATTTTCTTCCATGTTCACTTGCCTGATGCTGGAAGCCCTTGTAAAAGGGAGCTACTCTTGGCTACACAAGCAGTTTCTGTGGCTTCAGTGGGGCTTTTTGCAACATCAAGAGCTGCACATGTGAAACTGGAGATTTGCTTTCCAGGGAACAACTTCTTGACCTCTTTGTCCTGATCTCTGGGATCATACAAAGATTTGTTGGCTCATTAGCCYTGTTTCGTGCTCCAGGTGTTCCTATTAATATAAGCAGGTCAGAGCTACTTCCTATTTACCTCCCTCCATGCTTCCTCTGGGAAATGTTTCTCCTGGTTTGGGGAAGCAGTATCACTTAGTGATTACAGTGGTTAATTGGGAACCACAGTCTTAAATGCCAGCTCTTCCTTGGCTATATCCCTGTCAGGCTGTCAGTGGTTTCCCAAAGCTAAGATCATCACTGTCTCAAGAATGCTTTAAAATCTCTGCTCTAGCAGTGTGCAGAGCTGTTAGTAACACTACTAATAATATGAAGTCAACTGACATGAAGTAAGCTCACCAGTAATGTTTTGTGTTACCTTTGTTTTCTACTTTACAGTAGTTTGATGCCTAAGTCATAGAAATAAAGGGAGTTATTTGGTTGTTCTTTCTTTCAGAATGGTCCCAGTGACATTAAGGAATCACTCACATAAATAAAAATAAACGTATGTGAGATTTCTTTCTATAGAAAACTAGCTATTCTTTTATTTTTAGAGGATAAAAATATCTTCTAAATAGCCTCTTGTGCCTTAGAATTGAAATATTTGGGATTGTCCATTAGGAGCCATAGTCATTGCTGAGAAAACTTTTAAATAAACAAACAACTTCACATATCTGGGCAGTACCTTTAAAGTGATAGGACAGACTTTCAGAATAGGCAATTTGAAAGCATTTATTGCAGGCATTATTGTCCTGGATTAAAAAAAACAAAAAACAACAAAAACAATGAACATGGAATAAGTACAACAGTTTGTTGGGGGTTTTGTTGCGGCCACCTGAAGAAAATTGGTCAGAAAAGACCAATGTATCTATAGCACTTTTCTACTTTTAAATGAAAGCTGGAAAAAAAAAACCTGTCCTACAAACAACTCATTTCTTTTTCAAGTCATTTCTTTTCTGTTAACATTCTCTTGACCTACTATAAAGGGTAGATTGAAGAAAATGCTCTTATTACTGAAGTTCTTATTGTAGCATATGGTAATACAGAGCATAGGAAATGCCCATCTTTAACATAAGTATGTGATGGGAGACCCTGGTGTGTGTAATGATGTGGGATGGACAGTATGCAGGAAATAAATAGACAGTGCGACTAGAGGATTACATCCGCTACAGCTCTATATGCCACATCTTTAAAGTAGCAGTAAAACATAAGCAGAGAAAGATCTCTCTACGTATTCCAATGCTATTGAATGCTATTGCTTATGTATGTTGATATTATGGAGTCAGCAGCAGTTACAAATATATTTTTAGCCCTGTCAACAAATATTAAATCATGTTTTGTTTCTTTATAAAGAGAGAAAATCGTTCTCCCTCTTTGAAACTTCCTTTCAACATTTTTAGATCACTGCATGTGATAACATCTCCTTCTGTGGAGAGCTGGCACAAGGCAGTCATATCTTTGGTACAACCTCAAAGTAGGGTATCAGTGAACCTAATAGGCACTTGAACCTTTGCCACCCTTTTGGAGAGGGATGACTGGCCCTCTTCTCTCTTGGCAAATAAAGTGTATCTATAAGTGAACTGTTTGATGAATAATTTACCTAAATGTAAACTCTTCTTCTTGTGGGTTCCTGAGTTTTACTCAACACGGAAGTGTTGAATTTTGTGGCAGGGATTTCTGTCCAAGCATGGCCTACTAGAGCTCATTTGGGCAGAGGTTCCCATGGTGCTGCTCCTGTCAGCTGACTGGTGTCTCTGCCTTGGACATGCAAACTTAAAATTCTGCTTTAGACTGCTTGAGCAAAGGACTCTGCAATCTGCTCCATGTGAACAATGCTGCTGATTGCTGTGATGGAGGGAGCATGCTGGAGAGGAAACCAAAAAAGTTTCCAAAGCAAACATTTAGGGGGAATTTTTTTTTTTCCCTGACAGTAATCATTTCTAATAAAAAGAAAAGGGACTGTTTTCCTTAGGAATGTTAGCATAATTTGAACAAATATTTCCTGAGTTATGAACAACAGTACAAACAAGCTGCTTTTTCTCTAACACCAATCCACAGCAAGCAAGTCAGCCCTAAGGCAAGGACTGGGACAACTCTGCTTTTCTGTTTCTCTATAAAATAGTAATACTCCCACTGAAATCACTGGTACACTTCTCACTGAAGAGAAGTCCCAATGACCAAACTCTTTCTTTGGTTAAATGTTGCTCCTACTGCCACAAGAAAGCCAAAGCATCACAKTTCCTTGGTCTGCGGAGACATGAGAGAGTAGGTCTTGTCCATACAGAGCCTGAAGTGGGCTTTGAGATGGATGTTCAGTCCTGGTTTAGGTTTTTTGCCTCCTGTGTGTCCTTTTTGTCTCCATTCCCAGTGCTGAAACAGAGCTAGACCCACACTGCTACTCATGGAGAGTGTGATGTAATGCCACAGAGACAGCTAGAGATCGATAGGAATGAAATCAAAAAGTGGAAATATAAACCAGTGCTTTACACAGCCATCACAACTAGGCAGTCAGGAGATAACAGAGATGAGGAGGGTTGCAGCTTTATGCTGATGAGCCTGTCCCTGTAACTTCAAAAGCAAGACAGGCATCTGGAATAGAGGAGCAGGGGGCAAAGTTCTGGGTTCTGATGTTGCCTCTGGTAATGCACTTAATCTCTGTACTTTGGCTTCTGTTGGTTCCAACACTGGACCAGTTCATAGCAATTTGAAGAGAAAACATGACTCTTGCTGCTGCAAACTGTATGAGAAGTTCCCTCTTGCCAAGGAGGAGCATTAGGCCCATATACCTCTGGGATGGGGAAGTATGACTTGAACGGCCCAGAGGCACTGGGAGGACCTTTGGGCAATGGCAAACTTCATTGTCTGTAAATATCCATCTTACATTAACATATTTGGTTTATTTTTTTATTTGAAGTTTGTTTGCTTTGTTATGTGAATGTAATGTGTACACCTGCACATTTTAAAACAATCCATGTTTTTAGAAATATGAGCTAATAGAAATGGAAGCTAATTTAACGCTTAATATGTTGATGTTTATGATTTTTGTGTGTGATTGAAAAAGGTTATAATTATATGTAAGAGTCAATTTTACTATTTTCATTAAGTTATGTCTAATAAAACTTGAAATAACATCTAGCTGTGGCAAAACTCTCTTCTCAACTGCCCACTTAACAACTGCCCACTTAGATATCTATTAAACATTGAAGCTATTGCTCAAACTGTACAGCACAATGCCTAGCATGTAAAGCTCTCTCCAGAGGATGGAAATTGCGTACAAGCACAAGCACCCACTCAGGGAGGGATGTCTCAGCTGAATTATTGCTGGCCCAGCTGTGCAGTCAAGGACAGTTGATTCCCAGCTGTTCTGTAGCATGTGCAGCTGTGCAACCAAGGGCCCAGCTGCTCTGGAGGGTGCCCAGCAGTGCTGCTGCATGCCCAGCTGTGCAGCTGATGGCCCTGGTAGGCCAGCATCAGCCCAACTGTACCAGTCTGGATGCAGCTGTCCAGCTGAGGCCTCAACTGTGCTAGTGCATCCGCAGGTGTGCAGAAAAGGCACCAGATGTGTTGTTGCATGGACAGACAATCAGGCCATGCCCAATAGCGTGAGGCCCCAGCTGTGCTGATGCCCTCCCACTGTCCTGCAGAGGCCCCAGCTGTGCCTGAGCAGCTGTGCTGCACTTGCAGTAGCCATGCCTTTTCCTGTGCAGCTGTGTGCTCGAGGCAATGTCACAGGCAGTGCGGATAGACCCCAGCTGTGCTAGTGCCTATGCAGCTTTGTCACAGGGGCCTCAGCTGTGCCAGGGCATGCCCGCTGTGCATCGAGGCCCCAGCTGTTCCATCCCTGACTGGCTGGGCAGCAATGCCGCCCAGCTGTGCAGGAATCCCCCAGCTCTTCACGCCCGCCCAGCTGTGCAGTGCTCTCCCCAGCTGTGCCGGTCCGCCCAGCTGCGCGGGCAGCCCCGCCGCTCCGGAGCTGTCCAGGGTGCTGAAGCGCCGCGCCGCTGCCCGCGGGAAGTGCGCTCTCCCGCCGCGGCTGCCGGCCCGGGTCACCCATGACTGTCGCTGTTCAGAAACGTGAGCTTTCTTTCATATCTTGAGGTAATCTGTGCATGATGATATGACTGTGACTAAGGAACCAAGGGAAGAGATCCAGTGCACAGAGCRGCATCTTTGGTAAACATAATTGACATAGTTTACAGGTACACACAGTGCAGGGCTCCTCTGTGCAGGCTCTGAGCTAGCTGGATAACATCCAGGCACATTCCTGAGTCTGCACGTCCAAGTATCCTACTACATATCACTGCAGGTAGAGCAAGTGTCTTTTGAAAAACTCCCCTTATCRGTGTTACGGACTGCACTTTATCCCAGAGACAGAAGAATGCAGAGATACACTCTACTTGCCCCCAGCTAGGACAGTCAAACCAAAAAATCTCTGTGATCTTTGAGAAGCATCATCCYTTCTAATCTCTGAAGCATTTACATGTTTTATTTCACATATGATACCAAGCTTAAGTGAAGCTGAACTGAAATACAGCAACATAACTGTTACTAGAGATTTAGAATCATCATCATTATTTTTTATGTTATAGGATTAACTAGACTATCCAGACAGGAATATGGGCTCCATTATATCAGGAATTGTATTCAAAGCCGTAGTAGTTCTGACTTAATTTCGATCTCAGTTCCATTGATTAGGATGCTAGATAGCCCCTCTACTTTCTAAAAAGTTTTTTCTAAGTTACACCATTGTAAATGGGACCTGAAAAATCAAGTGTTTCACTGCACTTTTTCCAACATTCACTCCAGATTTACATGCTAATCACCTGTTAAGACAATTTCCAGTAATCAAGGGAAAGAACATAATAAGAACTGTCTTTCCACTGATCCCCTATCCTTTGCCTCCTAGTCCCGTTTGAATCCCAGCAATACAAAACTATGTGACAACTTCAAACAAAGTTAAAAAAGGGTGGAAAAGGAAAATTTCTATAAATAGAAGGTTTCCATGCAGATCTATTTAGTTTTAAGCAAGGGTGATGTTTCTTTGCTTAGAGAAACATACAGTTCCAGGACACAAGTAACTGCATTGTCCTGGAAATGTGCACTCCTGCCTAACCAAAGACAAAATCCTAACCAGACAGACAATAGCGTAGCCCAGATCAGCTCTACTTACAAGCTCTGAATTTTACTGTGAATGAGGTAGAATTTGCTCCAACAGTTTGACTCATTTATAACTGTTGCATCTGCTTTGAATTCCACTTTCCTCACTTGGACCTAGAATTAAATAGAACAAGCAGAAATTAAATGATCCCTTCTTGCTCCAGGAAACAGAGATAATTTTGATTCCCTGTGGGTCATGAAATACTTAATGGTACCTTTTTGCAAGTAAAAGGAGAAGTTCTGATTTAATACTAGTAGGTATTGTTTAAATCTGCCAGCTTCAGTTTCCTTCCAAGGAATATTAATCTGTTTTTTTTKKTKKTTKGKTKKTKKTTTTKKTKGGGKTTTTTTTGCCTTCTTACCTGAAATAGTCAACAACACTGCTGTGCAAAAACTGTTGTGTCCCTCCACAACAATTAATTTCATCAATAGTATTTTTATGAAATAAATGGTTCTTTTTTGCAATCTCTAAAAATTGCACAAACCCACTGAAATCAGAATGAACTAGTACTACCCCGAGAACAAAATGGAGCTGAAAGAGTTTTAAGTTTCTTCTTACTGAAAAACCTTTTATTGACATGAAATATCATTACCTCAATGGCCCTGTGGCTATTTTAGAGGTGCATAAACATTTGCTGCCTATCCGTTAGCCATTCAATTACTAAGATCTTGATACTGTGTAAATATTTAACTACAATAGAGGATATAAATCAGAGAAAGTGATTCTGTTTCATTCCACTGGTGGCAGTAAATCACAGTCTATTCAGACTACTGGACTACACCCTGGCTGAACTGTGAACAGCGGTGGATGTTATCTAAAATTCCTTATAAAACTAGTCCTAACCTAATTCATACTTCACAGGGGGAAGACCAGCAGCATACCACAAATCCAGAAACCAAAGGCACTTCTAGACATTTTTGCTAGATTGACCAGAAAGGGAAAAGCTACCAGTACTCAACTTTTGAAGCAGGTCTCCAGGGAATGTGACTAGAACACACAGAAAGGCAGTGAGAACAGGTACAATTGAGTTTGAGCCTCTGGATACAAATGACAAAAAGGCAGCAGAGGAAAGGAGTGGCTAGTGATGGGCAAGTTCCTGTTTCATTCATTTTCTAGTATAGGCAGTCAAATGGGCCTGATTATATTTACAGGCAGAAGCACTGTGGGATGCAGAACTAGTATGCTCTTACGATCCAGGTTTTTGTGCTCTGCACTGTAACAGAGGCCCAGGAGTCAGTCAAAGAAGTGGGCATCATGTGCACTGATGCTGCTACTCCAGACATGCAACACGGTGTTCCCTGTCACATGGGGACGTATCATGTCTTGTTCCCTAAATACACAGCAAATTGAGAGTCAGTGTCCAAGGACATGGCTTTTTCTGTGAGAACAACTGCAAATGCCTGAGCACATGCCTAGCTTTAACAGCAAACACCAAGGACTGAGCCATTGTCATAATCCCCCAGTGAACTGCCCCCACACTGCCCTTTCTGTGGCTCTGTGATGCACAAGTCTTTAGGCCAGTGCTGGGGCCAAGACGACTGGCCACTCTTGCCCATTWCTAAACAGTATCAAGTACTACTGCTGCCTGGTGTTCTCCATCTCAGGACTTGCTTATTCTTACCTCCTCATTGCTACCTGTGCCATCCTCTGCCTCCAAAACACATTGGCAAGAGGAGTAATGAAATTCACCCCAGTAGTTTATAGAGATCTGCTGTGGCCTTGAAAGGGTCACCGAGGGGTCTGTGGACCAGTTGGCTTCAGAAAATAAAGCAGAGGTGGGATGTTCATGCTAGCAGCACATCATTGCCCTGCTGTGCCTCATCCAGAACCTTTGCTTATCCTCCACTTTGCTCTGGGATAGTCAGTTTAGTAGAGGGGAAAGTGAGGCCTGCTCACAAAAATAAATAAACACAAAAATAAAGAGAGAAATAGATTTCTTTCTATTCTTTTTTGACTTGGGGTTATCCTATTTGCAGGCTACATTATCTCACCAGTGCCACCTGGCGGTCCCTGGCTCTAAGAGGCCGCTCACACAGGGAGGAAGACGAGGGTGCAGCCAGAGGGCTTGGAACAGCTGAAATCCTCTGCAAGGAAGTATGATTGCAGAGAGGATGTACAGACAGGCAGGCATAGGCCTCCTGCTTTGCTCACTTTTCCAGCTTGCATRGTCTCACCTGGAGCTGCTGACTGTGGAAGTTAATCTGCCTTTGCAAGGGCTGATTGCTTTCTCTCCATTTTCCTGCCCTCCTTTTCCACTTGGCCCACATGCAGATACAAGTTTAGCAAGTGTCTGCAAGCCCCAGTGCATACAAACAAGCCTCGTGCAGCATTATATTTTGGTTTTCTCTACCCTCCTTGTGGCCTCCCCTGGCTAAAGTCAAAGAAACACTGAAGCATCCAAGTAAACCAGCCTATTGGATTTTCTCATCAGCTTTAAAATGCTGTCCTCTGTGCCAAAAAAAAGACAATTCTCTGCAGAACCAGGCTTGCAGGATGGTTGTATTGAAGCTATTTTTTTGCCTTGCCTTCTTGAAAGGCATGTTGGCAGGGGAACACGTCTCCAGACTCTCAAATCCAGCACCCCACTCTGAGCACACAAAATATACATATGACTAAGTGCAGAGGGTGTTCCAGCATGTATCTGCTCCACAAACACTTGCACTGGCCTCCCACCATGGCCATCCTAAGATGCTGCATCAAATTAATTGTGCCATAACTGACAGCCGCTAAATAAAGCTCTGTCAGTAGATGAGCCCAAACATGTTTGTGTGTTAGTCCTCAGGGACAGAGCTGAATATCCTTAGGATTGAACATGCAAGTCACAGTAGTCAGAGCCCCAGGCTGACAGAAGTGTCTGAACCCTCTTCTATAGCTTGAGCAGAGGGGAGAGGTGCACAGCAAGGCTGGGTTTAGCTGTGGTGTAAGTGGGGGTTTCTGAGGTGGCTCACCTGTTCCTTAGCACATGTTGCAGGTGATATTAATGAAGAAGCAACCCCAAACCCCCAGCAGACATGCTCTACAACACTGCACAACCCTGTGTCCTSCATCTGAACAGTTAAAAGCTTCACAGCTACTTCTGTCACTAGAAAAGCTCAGACTCCCTGTGCCTCTAACTGCAATGTATAGGACCTGCTGTCCTATTCCACAGGAACACCCATGCACACAGAGCAACAAGGAGAGGCACACTGAACCCAAGAGAAAAAGGAGGGGAAGAAAAGTGGATTATACARTGACGGAAACCAACATTTACCTTGGATGCTACTTGCAATAAGTGATTTGACCAGGTCAGACCCTCCTGTTGAAGGCAAAAAAGCAGGGGATGAATGTCAGCTCAGAGGAAGGAATTGATGCTTTGCTTGGGACCAGCTCAGAAACATCATTTTACAGTAGTCTGGGGAATTTTTAAAAGTATAGAAAGTAAATCAAAAATAACCTTGCTTGGGCTGTTGTCTGTGTCCAATTCAGGAGATATATGTGTGAAAAGGAAGGCAGCAGTAGGAGCTGCATGAAAGGGGAGTAATATTTGTGTGTATTCATTTCTTATTGATTAAATTTTTCAGCCCACTTTGAAATTGACTGTTCATTTCAGCATGGATGCACTCCACAGTTTGTGGCACACTGTGCTGTTTTGCTCTGCCGGCTGTGTTGTGCCTGCCAACATTTGTCAAGAAATAACAGGAGGTCACACATGGTGTCAAAAAAAAAAAAAAAGAAAGAAAAAGGCCCCTAGCACAGTACATAGAATAAAGCATTGTATTAGTGGCAATGAATTCAGACCAACTGATGGTGAAATTAATGAAATCCATGGCTGGCACTCTTTGCATCCCAATGGAGGCTACAATGGACAAAGCAAATGTACTGGCCACTAGCCCATAAGATCGGCAAACCCTGCTTGTCCAAGGCAGCCGGAAGCCCATTGCCTTCCCTGACAAGCCCTGAAGTGGAAAAGGGAATTACAGTGCTTACCCAAGATCACTCTTCTCTGATTCTAAGGCAACAGGAAACCAAATGACAGGGAAGCAAACAGTAACATCAAGTGGCATGGAGGAGAAAGGGCAAAGAATGGCAAGGATCATTTGCTTATTATTTTCCTTTGTCTTTCCTAGCTTCTTAGATTCCTCTTCTGAGGAACATTTGGAGMGAGCAACATCATCTCTTTCCCTTACCTTAAGTTCTTGTTTGCCCTGAAGCTAAATCTTATCACCTGAGCAACAGCATCTGCTCATCAGTCTTCTTTCTTCTCCTTAGCAGTTTCCAGTCCTTTTTGATTTCCCCCAAGAGTTTTCTATATTTGCCTTTAAGTTCTATCACTGGAGTTAAGCACAGACAAATATAAGAAAGTACTTATTTTCAGATATAAGGAAAACATTCCTCACAAAGGCAGATACTAAGTATTTGACTTGCTACGTAAGTGCCTGGAGAGGTGGTGCATCTCCATCCCTGGAGATATTCAGAACTTGGCAGGACAAGACCCTGAGCAATCTGATTTAGCTTCAAAGTTACCCCTGCTTTGAGCTGGGGGTTGGACTCTGGACTCTGCAYCTAAAGGTCCCTTGCTACCTCAGATTTTCAATATTTCACCTGCTCAATCAGCCATCTCTTCAGTAGCACCTACCCAAAAATACAATCATTCAGCGTTCATCTTCCTTGGACTTCTGACTATTCAACAGTACCTAGAATGTGAGCCACCACTTTTGCTTACATGTAACCCCATGTTGTCTCCCTTATGTCCAAGCACATCTGAAAACAGAACTCAGAAATCCCAGCTGTTCAYCTCTAACCATTCCGCTAGGCATTTCAAAAGATAGTCACTTCTGTGGTTTCTGTATTAACCCTGACTATGTGTTTATTCCCTTTCAAAAGGATAATTCAACCTCAACTGTTTAAAATATAACTGAGTGCACCAAGCCAGACACAAGCCAGGGTCAAATCTTCTAAAAGGAATACCCACAGATCAAAAAGGCTCAATTAATTCCTTTCTTACAGAGCATTTTAATAGGATTCTTTCATGTCTAATGTTTAATATGAGTGGAATAACTGTTTATCTCTTGTTCTTCCAGATTAACATAGACGAGGAAAATAATTGCTTAGATTCTTCTTAATACTTTCCASTTAGTTACAGTTAGCCCAATACTGGAAAGCCTGTGCAAATGGAAGCCTCTCCTCTTGCATCATTTCTAACAGGCCACTAGCTAAGCATGGACACAAGCCTCTCCTGAGGTTGCAACCTCCTGGTTCATCATAGCCCCAAGGCAGGGGCTTGAATCCCTGTCTGTACAGGAGGATGCACATGTCAGGGTTGCAGGATGGCACTCTGAGCACCCATTCTGGAAACATGCTCACTGCAGACATTTGCACATTTGGGCCRTGAGACTGTGTTCTTACTGGAGCCCAGTTCCCTGTTGATAGTGCTGCACTAGCTTGCATTACAGCTCTGCAGGAGAGGGTCCTAACTGGTGCCAATATAACAGAGGAAGCTGAGCCTGGGGAGCTACCCTTTCAGATTGTTCTCTGCAAGGCAGTGGACATTCCTGTGTAAAAAGTCTGCTTGAAACTTTTGTACTGCTGCAACTTTTACAACTGTTTATGCAGGATGTAGTTTGGCCCAAAACCACATATGAATTCTCTGCTCTGGAAAAGATCCTTCAGGGCATTATGCCTTTGCTGCAAAGTAGAATAAGTCCACCATTACCTTATACCATTGCATTTCAAAGGTAAAATTCTGAGTGAAAAATCTAAGGAGGAAAACAGCTTGACACTGGGACTCATCTAGACAGTCACTTTGGACAGACACAGGTGTCCATCATTCTCAGGACCACAGACTCTAGGGGAGAGAGCTCAGATTGCCAGCTGCAACGGCAGTGGTAAATTTTCCTTAACAGGGGATGAAGTATGAGGGAGACGGATCACAACCAGTATTTCTTAACACACCTTTAATTCATTAAGCTGCTAATAGAATCAAGCTATTATTAGTTTTGGCAAATAACTATTCACACAACACATTCTCTTTATTCACTCACACTCTCACATTCACTCAGTTACCCAGCTTGAGCAAGAGTTGGAAGGTCAGCCCCAGTGGTTTATTCATAAATGGAGAGTTGTATTCAGGCTAACTAAAAGCAATTTTACATCCTAGTTTCTCAGGGAGTTTGGAGCTTCTCAGTAAAGAGCTAGAGACACCCTTGAAATCTGATTTTTAAACCATCTGGAAGAGATTGCTGTGCAATTCCATAGTAATCCATTCCTATGTCAACCCAAAAAATCTAATATTAATCTTTCCACCTACCATTTGGCTGATTTTTCAATAAAGCTAGCCTATAAACAGGTAATTCCATTTTATGGAGCATTAAGCATTATAGCCTTTGTTTTCATTTTGAAAAGAAAAACAAAGAAAATTAAGAAGTTTCATGACAAAGACATTGAAGTGGAACATGCCTGGGAAGCATTTCCTACCTCAGGTGAAAATTTCTTCAAAATCAATAGTATCTCCTGAAGTAGTTTCACTTTGATAGAACAGCATTTTCTGATGGAAAACAGTTTTGTTGAAATTTTTCTAGAAAGCTTTTCTCAGCTTGGAAGGAAAAGATAGGGATAGCAGAAACAGAACCTTCAATTGTAAATTCTCTACCCTGTGGGAGGTCCAGCTTCTACAGAGGCCTTGGTGGAATCAGTTTTGAACCTAAATGGCACTTAAGCTTAACAAGAAGGTAGACAGGGTGACAATGGTTAGTGATTTACTGATGTTCAGCTCTCTATAGTCATAACCTGCAGTGGAGAAGCATCACTCATCAACTCCAAGTTTACCAGTTATCTAGTGTTAGTAAATGAAGAGGGATATGCCAGATAGCACAAATGATCTGGTCTTGGGGTTRCAACAGCCTTTTAAAGCTGGAAAAGGAGGCCATAATGAGTGCAGACAACGCCAACAAACTTGGTCCCAAGGCCTTTTGTTTTCTTTCCTCTGACGCTGAGGAGAGGAGCGTGCCTGGGTCTGCACAGAGTGTTCCCACTGAACAATGTCAGACACACGCCAAATTGGAGGGGTGCCAGACCAGAGCCACCTCAGTGAACTCTTACTGTAAGGCAGGAGGAACACACAAAGACCAGACCCAGGTTATCACAGTCTTTCCAGAGAAGGCCAAAGCAGCCATTTGTCATCATTATATTAATTCTCTATTCTTCTTATTTCTGTGCTCCCTAGAAAATAAAGTAATACTTAGTGGGAAATAAAATGAGGGAAAGAACAACTTGAATACCTAAGACTGGCTAAACTGATGGAGATGATGATGAATAACCAGGATGACTGGCATAACTCCTGTCCTTCCTTCATGAATGCTCCACAATCTACTGCCCAAAATACATCAGAACCTTGACTTATTACTTGCCATGGTGTAAAGAGGTTTTGATTGCTTGGTACCTCCCTTTTGCCCCAAAAATGGTGCAGAACATCCACATTAACTGTGATGCTTCTCTATGTGTGTCTTAGCACAGCTGAATTTGTACCCAGCCACTCACTTTTTCAGACTAACTTTAAGAAGCCCAGCAGTCCCAGTGAGTGCCTTGCTAGATTGAGACTAATGTCAGATTGGGGTCACTATGCCTTCTGCCAAAACATATTTTGTACGTGAAAGGCAGAAATAAAGAATATAAGGAAAAGAGAAGCAGAGACTAGAAAAAAATTCAAAAACAGTAAAAAATGAGAAGACAAAGGGGAAGAACTAGTAATATTTTACCTTTTTCATGGCATTTTCCTGTCAAAGGACTTCTGGGTGCTGCATACTGCATTTTGTACTGCTGACTCTGGTTTTGTTCTTTCTTTAGCAGAAGAATTCTCTGATCAGATTTTCCTCCCCATTGTAGCCTCAAATAAGCTAGGAAAGCAGCAGCCCACTGGCACACAGCCTATAGCTAAAATGTGCCAACAGGGTCAAAGATCAGGGACAATCCTTGTCTGTACAGAGGGATAAGGGGATCTTGAATGTACACAATCAAATAAACAACCCTCTGAACTTAGATTCTTATTGAGAAGTTACCCCYATCCCACTCCCAAAGATCTGTGCAGTCTCTGGACACATAGGGGTAGCAGTCTTCCTTGCCTCTGATGTGGAGGGTCCAGATATTGCAAATCTGTGAGTCCAGTACTAATGCTCAGCTTCTGCCCCATGTCCATCACCCTGCTGAGCACTGACTACAACCAAAGTGATCATAGTTATTCTGAGCACGTTGGCTCCCACGGTCCCAGTCTTGTGTTCCTAATGCATTAAGCAACACTACTGAGTGACAGCATGCGTCCAAAAAACTCAGGATTAAACCCAGAGTGATGTGGGAGAAAACCTGTTCATGATGCATCCTGCCATATGCCACTGCAGTCAAACCCACCTGAGCAGGAATCAGGGTATCAGAATATGGCTCATAAAAGAATCAAACCAACTTGGGCTCTCTAATCCAGGTTTTCCTACTGGAGACAACTGCTGCTGACTGTCCCGAAGGAAAGCTGACTCACAGCTCCAAAATATGACAAGAACAGGTAGTGAAAATAATGATGCACCTGGATACTTCCATGTATGCAGTCCCATAAAATGATAGGATTGGGACTGTCAGCCCATGCTGCCCAAAGTGAAGGTGAATGAAAATGCCAAGTTAATGTGAAACCATGGAAGGACAAACAGAGTGGGCGAGGGGCACTTGTAGAGGCATGTGCTTTAATTGTGTTATCTTGAATCTGATCATTTACACTAACAGGCTTTGATTAGCTGCTTCCTTGTTGACATTAGGTCTGGTTGAATTGTTAAACAGCAGAGGACACTGGAGTTTCTTCATTATAACAGCTGAACTGAATATGAACAAGGAAACRCTGGTACACAAATCACTGTCACAACACATGATGCATGCTAAACTGTCCCATCCCCTTACCTTACAGTGAAGTGGGAGCCTCAAATGCTATCATTTCCCCCAAAAGAGATTCCAAGTGGCAGGTCCAGGAACTAGAGTCAGTTTGTGTAAGTGAGTGAGTATCTATCAAGGAACAACATCAGCAGGAGATTGTGAAATGATGGGGTATGAGCTAGTTATCTCAAGAGGCAGCTTCATCTTAGGAAGCTGGTGTGGGTTAGGCAATAAGGCAAGCTTTCACCCTGACTTTGGCACCAGCTTCTGAACTTCCCCCTTCCACTGTCTGATTCTTTCACTGCTCAGGTTGTCCCCTACTATCAGTTTTCCTGGTGGAGAGGTCTCACTTTCTAGGGATCAGTAAAGACAACTTTGTGAAGATTCTGAACACTTTTTCCATCTTTGCTTCATGTTTGAGCAGAAAGAGCAGATAATTCACAAGTCAGTATAGGAACAGCTCCATTTTAAGCTGATCCCCATTAGTAAAACCCATACAGCATGTTTATGCATAGGATGAACACAGATCCATGTTTGCAATCAAGCACAGAACTGTTAAAGGAGGATAGAGATCTCTTCTACTAGTCCATTTGTTTATGTCTCTGCCAACTCCAATAGATCAGTATGTATATAAAGAGCCAGTGTTTTAAAAAAAATAGCAAGTGCTTAGTGGGGAAACAGCTTTGAAGATTTCCAAATCTTTCCCATTCTGTGCAAAGAATCAAGAGCTTTCCATAGGTGAGTGTGACAAAGAAATGCAACACAAAATGATCCAGGGTTTATGTCTGAGAGAGTTGGAGTTCCCACTCCCAGGTTCAGAGGCACACAGGGAGCACAATGCTCATCTCCCTGTGGCAAACAAGTGACAGCTTCCCACATATCTGGCTCCTGAAGGGTGACTACCCAGCTTTGATTTTGACTGCACTAAGGAACCTCTGACAATGAATGTTCTATTAAAGCTGCTATGTTCCTACTAAATCATGTCAAACTTCAGAGAAGTATCAGAAATTTCTGATACTGCCCACCATCACCGGTCTATTAAGAACTCCCAGTCAGCATCCAGGAAACCAGTCAGCTGAGGCTCTGGTGTGGTAGTTACACTGGGATCATGGTGCCCAGCTGCAACTTTACCTGTTGTGTTGCTGAGCTTATTCCAGCCAACTGCTGAAAACCTGAGATAGCTTCCACCACTGCAGCCTGTAGAAAACAACTATGAAAAAGCAGCTGTAGGAGAAACGGTCTCAACCATCCCCTGGATTCCATACTGCTGGGTGTTTTCAAACAGCCTTCTGTAACAAGCCCATCTCTGTAGAGGTGATGGTCTTTTTTTTATTAATCAGAAAATTCTGTTTGGAAGGCTTTGGCATGTAAACTATTATAACTTGAAGCATCATTGTACAATACTTGGTAAAGAGATAAAATTAAGAGTATAAAGTTTAAAACCTCACTTCTCATTGCCATCTTCTGGTCAAAAGGGTGCAGTGTATTTCCTTGCAAAACAAGCTACAATATAGGGCAGAGAGATGCAAGAGATACTAGACCACAAGTACAGCTCCTGCTCTTGGCTGCACAGTTGTGCTGGTGTGTAGGAAGGGTATGAAAGCAGGTATCCTGATTTCACTGCTCATCTGTAACAGCTGCTCAAAAAAGTGATTTGGTGAAAAATTCTGATTATAATTTGAAGATGTTTGAAAGCCAAGCAATGTTCATCAAAACCTTTAAGTGACATTTACCTCTTTCTTTCCAGTACTTTGCTTAATACTAAAATGGCTATCAATCAATTCTTTCAGTGCATTCATGACTGAAAGGAAAAACAGCCTTTAAAAAAAGACTCAGTAGTAACAGTCTGATCTTATCCAGACCAGTATCTTCAAACTGACTTTAACCTTTGGGACAGGGCTAAAACCTGCTGAGGTCTATATTCAATGAACAGTCCATGCTCATCATGCACATCTGATCTGGATCTAAAACATGAGGTATGGCATATACACACCACAGCTTGCAGTGATCTGGTTGTGACCTATGACTCTAGCAATGCCCAGAGTTGCAGCACTGGCCAAGCTGGGAATTTATATTTATCTGAACAGGCACAGATAAGGCAAGTTAACTTTGTTCACTAGCATGCTGAGCCTTGCACCCGAATGGGAAATGAAACTCCATCTCCTGGGTCCTTTCTGCCATTGGCCTCATCTTCACAAAGTGAGGCTCCTTTTGCCTAGGCTGAAGGAGCTGTTCTCTCCCTCACATCACTTTAGAAGAGCATTGCACAAATTCAGCTTTCCAGTGTTTTCCCTTCTTAAATACAACACCTCAAGAACTTCACCCACAACTCATTAAAACTTATGCAAGTCATCTTCCTGATTTCCTGAAGGTTAGAGTCAGGCAACAGAGCATTTGCCCAGCTCTCCCTGCAGACTGAAGGGCAAAGGAGAGGTCTGGATGTCCTATACTTGCATACACCTTGTCAAGGAGAACCTGCCCTGTGGCCATGAGTCACACAGTGGGGAAACAGTTGAATATTTACCCCTGTCACACCTCTTGAGTCCAAAATAATAATTTGGACAGTTTTTGGCTGATCCCCAAGCTCTGTTCCCTTTAGCCTTTAGTTAAACAAACTAGAGTTTAACTGAAAATTTAAAACAGAAGAAAAAAGAAAAGAACAACGAACAAATTCAAGTTTAACTAAAGAGAGAATAGAATAGAGAAGGACATAGGAGGGAAAGCAAGCATGATAGTAAGGGGTTTTAGCAAAAGCCAAGTTCCTTGCTCCTTTTGGAGAAAAACATCTGATTGAATCAAAGACTGGGGCAGCTCCAGGCAGCTGCTCTTGGCACACAGAGGGTGGTCTCTATGCACTTCCTAAAGCAATGCATAGCATTTTGCTTATGTTCTCCCAGACACTGTTCATGCTGCCCCATTTTTCCTTTGCTCTGTGGGAGCAGTCCTTCCTTTAAAGCAGCACTATGTGCAGGCAGTGAGGGGGCTGCTTGTGCAGACCCATGGCACCCTCCTTCTCCCCTGTCTGTCCACTTCAGGACTTTTTCCACAGCAGACAAAACCCACACTGTTTAAATGACTGGGAGTCCAGGTCTTTTCCAATGCCTGGATTATTCTTCATGTGTTACCTGACAGGGCTGACCTTTGATATTCTCAGACTGGCTGCTCTTTTCCCAGTTCTTTTGGTAATCTATGAACTGCAGGTTATGTTTCTCTTCATCTCTGATTGTAAGAGTTTCAACATGTAAGCTTGGTTAAAACCCAGATTGCAAAGGCTCTTACTATGACACATTTTCAAAGACTTATTTCTTTTCTGAGCCCTGGACCTGAGTGACAACTAGTTGCATATTCCTGCTTTACAAACAAGCAGCTTGACAAATCCTACTCACTCTGGGTTCTTAGTTGTTTTAAACAGTTTAGTAGACAAAGAGGTAGATTATCTAAATAGATAGAATCTATAAACGTATATATATAACTATATCTATTGCACTCAAGAACTGTTTCAAGAGAATACAGTTAAGGTGTTCAAATCAAGCTGCACTTGCAATCAGACTAGTCCTGTCTCTGTATATGGGCAGAGATCAGTCTTCAATTATACTAGCTTATCCTCCAGTGGCTCTGCTTTTCTGGATAAGCATTGATAGTAGTCACATAAATTAAGTGGTCATGAGATCCAGACTGTTAAAAACTCCATTATTCTGAGGGTAGAAACATGCAGCATTTCTCTGAGGATCTCACAAAAAGGCTGTGTCAAGATTTGATAGGAAATAACTTCAATTTCCAAGTGAATCTGATCTATGTTGTGACAGTGCCATTGTTAAAGTCTCATGGAGCTGGTGCTACTGGTTAAAGCATTCAAACTGTCTCTTAATCATCACTGTAATATGCCTTTACATCTAGGAAAAGCTGTTATTATCTGAAGTGATAAAACTTGGTCCTTAATTTACTTGCACCTGAATAGAAGTAACAGATTATGTCACTTCTRCATTCCCCTTTTGTGAACTGTACAACCCACTGAGCTTGAAAGCCAATGAACAGTGACAAGGAACATGTCTGAAGAGATCAAGTAGCAGTGAGAGACCAGGCCAGGAGCTACGCTGTCTTTGTTCTACTTTTCCTTGAGCAAGTAAAATTGTTTTTTTCCTTGTTTAAGCCTGCCATGGTAGGCTAGTTGAGGTTTCATTCACATTTAACAGAATTAATAGCAATACAAGGAAGTAGCTTGCATACCCATGAGAACATATTGCTAGGAAAGTGCTTAAGAACATCTATCAGCATTACGATTATGACTGCTTCTGTCATTACATTTGCAGATTTAGGCTCCATTGCATAAATTTCAAGACAACCAAAAACCAAGCAGAAATAAATGAGTCTAAAATTTTTGGATCTGGCCTGTTAGTAACACCTTCCATCGCTAGTGAAAGTGCTAGGCCAAGAACAGGATATGCAACTGAAGATCTATGTCTTACAAGCAGCACCAGGTCCTGACAGCATTGCAGTACAGAGCTGAGCAAATTGAGGTGATTGAGATTAAACAGTAGAACAGCTGCAGCTCTGATGAAGTCCAGGAGGCTCCTCTGAACTTGCACAAGTAAATGGAATTTATAGGAAGGAGAGGAACCACATATGAACAACGTGTTTCTCAACCATATCTTAGCAGCAGTATAATCCCCTCCTATCTGCAATTTGCAGTGCAGAGCAGCCCTACTTCACACTGAGGTTATCAGGCATACAATCCATGGACTGTATAAAGGCCATTGAGCACACACAGATGGTCTGCATTAAATTTCCACGTTTTGCACAATTCCAGCTTCCAGGTAGTAAAAAGGTTCTGACTTTTCAGAATGTAAAGATAGGACCTGAGTATAACCAATATAGAAACTCCTTAAGTCTGAAGAGAGCCCCGAACAGTGACTTGGAGTTGCTAATTGTACCTCTGTAGCAGATGTTGACTATTTTAAGAGGAGGAAACAGGGAAGAAGATGGGAGCAGACCCCTGGGAAAGAATAAGGATTAGCTGTGGGAACAAAAACAAAGGCAGAAGTCTGAGAGGAAAGAGGAAGCAGCAGGAAAGCAAGAAAGGAAGAGAGATACAAGGCAGCAGATCACAAAGAGAAGTTGCATCCCTTACAAAGCAATTGTTCAGACACTACAGATTAAATGGCCATTTTTGTAGACAGTTTAATTCTGAAACAGACTGGAATCCTCTGGGATGTCTGTGCAAGCGCTGTCTGAAGGAGTGCCCTGAACAGTGCTATGGTCCAAGTTCAAACTGTTACCAAAGCTCCCAGGCCACAGGTGAAACCCAGAATTCGTTTCCTCTCCCCTGAGGACTGCAATCCTTCACCTTGTTCTCCAGTCCCAGACCTTCTTAACCAGCTTGGTTTAAACACAGTTCAGGAACATGAGCATTCAGATTCCAGCTCGCCAGCATAAAAAGTGCATGGATTATTGCAGCTGAGCAAGAGAGGCTGGCACTGCAGTGTCTGTCGTTTGCACGGCATAGGCTCYGATTTGTCTGAAAACACAGTAGGTTGATTTGAAGGAATTTTCCCTTGAAATAACTCATTGTATAACAAAATACATTTTGAAACACAACCTAGTTTTTCAAACCCCACAGCCCTTCCAAGAAGGCCTAGAAATTTGGCCAGCATGTCCTGCAGTCACTGGCTTCTCTGTTCCTACCCCAGAACCATATTTCCCCATTGGAACTGACGCTAAGGGCTAATTTTCAAATGTGACACAAAGCCTGTTTCTTCAGAGGTTTCTGGAGAGAGGCTGGCTTGGGCTCATTTGGAAATCTCATAGGCAGGGTTGGGAACTGTGCTAAAGGGACTCCTGCCTCCCAGGGCTGGGAGGCTGAAATCAAGACCATGACAGCTTCATTTTATTCACCATACTACGTGGGTTGCTCTCTTACCAAGAAAGACTCAGTCTCTTAATTTCTTATGATGAAGATTGACAGCAAAAGCTTATATATACACACATGTACTTTTGCCTATATACATGTATGTAGTACTTGATCCTGCAAATTTTTGTTCATTTGAAGAGTGCCATTTGCTTCAATAAGAAAACATATGTAACAGACTTTACAGGGTCATATCTATGTGTATTTTAAAGTGAAATAGCTATTTGACAATATGCCTGTAACGGAGCTGAAAGTCCCTTCCRCATTGTAAAAGGCTGGGCACTACTTAAACAGCAAAGGTGCTTGTGCTGAACTGTACCACACTGCTACAAAAAGCAATCACAATACATTTGCGAATCAAATGCATCTGAAATGTTTTCTCAGGAGGAGAAAAAAGTCATGGAACAGATCTCCACTTCAAAACCCAAATGCCAGAGCTGTCCGTTTTCAGCTGCACTGGTGATATGTTGCTAATGCTGAACAGCCTCATAAGACTGTCTGCCATGTTGAAAAGTTGGAGAGAAATTGTACTAGAAAGCGGTAGGAAAAAAMCCCTCACTTTCTCTCCAAGACCAGATAAGCTTCCAAGTCTGAGGTGGAAATAAAATGAAAGTTGCAAAGAAAAGCAGAGTCACTTGGGGAACAATTCATTTCTTGTCTCAGAGAGATTGCTTTTAAAAAGGTGCCAGCTTGCAACACAAGTAATGACATTTTAGCACTGGCTACATGCAGCTCTTTCAAAAGTGCACTAATATAGTCTGTGGTCAGGCCTAAGGGGTGTCAGATGAAATCATGGACCTGCTCTCCTGGGTGCTCTACAAAGCCAGGATCAAGAAGGGTGACCATCCCAAGAAATCTGTGTTCATTCCTCTCTAAAGCTCAGTGAGACTATTCATCATGACAGCAAGACACAGACAGTTAGCTCATCATCTATATTCATTCCACAAAGCACAGCCTGATTAGAGTTCTGAGACTGCCCGTATTAACCTGGTCTAGGGGTACCACCACAGTCTAGTGAGTTGAGTCCCCCTATGCAAAGGTTATTATTGGAGACTATATACTCTGCTTCTCCAGTACTTTGTAAGCATAAAGTCCCTACTGCCAACATTGATCGGTGTTAATTCAGTGCATTTGATAGTCTCCAAATGATTTTTTTGTGCTGCAGTTTGTTTCAAGTTTACCAACTCCCTTCACCCTTCCAGTACTAACCATGAAAACAGACTCCCAAAGCCTGTCAAATAGTGTAACTTGTTACCAACCTAGCCAGGTAAGAGCTAGATTTGCAAATAATAACTATGAAGAGAACAGGTTTCTCCTGAACTAGTGAATAGAGCTAAATATTTTAAATGAGCAGAATGTGTACTATCAGTTAAACAATCCTCAAGGCATTCATGGAAGCAGTCCTGGCTATTTATTCCCAAGAGCAACTGTGTCTACTACCTGCCAACATACCTCACCCACCTTTACATACTGCCACTCTCTGCCAGTGATGACGGCACAACTTCTAGAATAGGCTCTATTGTTGTTACTTATGAATTCCAGCCGTCTCTGGTATGTKAGCTTATGGAAAGAATAACAAAGGCATCTGGAGCTTGGATATTACTATAATGAGTATTTACATTACCAGCAGCACCTGGAAGTGTGACTGAGACCACACAATAGTAGGTGCTCCACAAACACTGAAAAGATAGTCCTTGCCAAAAAGGGCTTATTATCTAGCATACTGTGGGGTCTTGGTTAAGCCTATTAATGTGATGCTGATATCTCCAAGCATCACAGACCTGATCCTCTCTCTGTCAAAGCTGGCTTCTGTGAATGCAGAGCCCTGTGTAGGCCAGACCTGCTTTGCATGCACAGAAGAGCCATGCTGCATGAGTGCAACAAGCCCAGATTTCCCATAGTGTGCCCAGCTGAGGAGAATGTAGAATAGAGAGTAGCTGGGGACAGGCTACCCCATATCTTTCTCAAAACAAAGCTTTGCTTGGGGGCAGGAGGGGCATATGCCTTAACCTGTTTTTGTCTCCTACCCCAAGGGAGAGGAAACCTTGGAAATAGAGACCTAACTTTGATGTAGTTACCAAGTTTGAAGACTACCTAGCAAGTCCATAGCTGAAACACTAAATAGAAGAACTCCAGCTAACATATGGAGGTCTTCTGTGTCCTGGRCATCAAGCATACTGTCAGAGACCAGCCAGGGCCCCATCTCACAGTACCTGAACAAGATGAAGCAGGGAGGCTGGGGTTGGCAGMCAGGTTCAACCAAGAGTCCATATCATCAAGCAAGTTCATGGTGATGAGTCAGGTCTCGGGTCAAGCCAGGAAGCCAATCCACAGCTCAGGTCCAGTGACTGTCAGGAAAGTCCATGGTGACAAGGCAGATCCAAGCACAAGCTGGGAAGTTAGCCCAGAGATCTTGATCAAGAGGGTCTATGGCCAGGCAAGGGCATGTCCATAGCTGAGCTGAAGATCAACACCCCTACAACATAACTCAGACCAGGACTCAACATCTTGGCCTGAGCTTAAATGGTCTTCTGGGCCTATGGGCAGAGGGTGTGGGTGGAGGCCCCAGGTGAGGCTGGTCAGGGCCATTAAAGCCCGTTAGTGCCCTCAGAGTCCTGACACATGTTTAGAAGCATGGATCTCAAGGGCTGTAGTTCCATGTTTGTCATCAGCAATACTAGCTGCTAGAAGAAGGTGATGAAGATGCTCTGGGAACCCTGGGAGTTCCCACATTCTTCTGCTTTCTTGTTGCCCATCCTTCAATATATTAATTAATCCTAGAGAGAGATCTTTATGTATCTGTGGCTTGAACAAGTAAACAGTTGCCTCTATAAGTTAAACAGAAAGCTCAAAGAAATTAACAGAAAGCTCCTTTCCTGTGATTTGAGTGATCTTTGAATCATCTGTGAACAAGCAACAGCACATTAGCACCTATTATGCTGGAAGCCAGAAAGGCACAGTGCCCTGAAGAAATTATTCCCATTTACTCATCTGGTTGCTGATTCAAATGTTCATTTTGGCACTGTTTCTCTCTGCAAAGCCTCCATTTCCATACTTTCACACATGCATTGCTCTGGTTAACCCCATTGCTAGTACTGCTCCAGTGGTCTCTTAGTTGGTGACATAAGGGAAAACAGCTCTGATTAATTTTGCTTCCAAATTATTTATCCAAAATGTTATATATTTTGCTTCTTGATTTCAACTGGAATTTGTTCATATTTTTCAAYGCAAAATGAGCTAAGAAATTATTATTATGACTTACTCATGAACAACCATATAGTGGAGATGCACTGGGTGCGAGAGTCACTCTTTCCACACTCCAGTTAGATTTTGGTTGAGCAGTGAAATCTGAGTTCAAGCAAAAACAAGACAAGYTTGGTTTAAAACTAAACAGTGCTCTTGATTCTGGATTTTTTTTTAAAAAAAGAGAAGAAATGTTCAGAAACACCCTTGGTTATGGGGAAGCTATTCCACAGGATAGCTTTCAAGTGGGACAGGAGTCAGTACCTCCATCAGCTCGATACTTACAGAGACAACATAGACACATTACTTTGTGTGTGCGTGTGTGTGTTTATACTATAATACAGATTTCTTTGACATTTTGACTGTGTTCCCTTTTCTTCCAGTGAAGGATCTCTCTGACATATTCCAAAAGGACTAAAAAAGTGGAAAAGTAGGAAGAACTGCCTGAAGTGACCAAAAAATGTTTTACCTCGAAGAAGCAGGGTAGAATACCAACCTGGCTTAGGCATTACAATTTCTATTGTTTAATTTTTATTTTCTTATAAAAAGAATCCCTGAAMATTTTGATTATGGTGTTTTCTGCTCCCCACTGCTGGAAAAATTTCTCTACTCTTTTAGTGTGTTTATGTCACTGAATTTTTAAAGCTATAAAACCCAGGATGATGACAGGCACTTGACTTGCTATTTTACCAGCCAACAGGCCAAGTTAGAACCCTGTTGTATCTGATGCAGTATAACCAGTGAACACGCTCCAAGAGCCATTAAAGCTAAAAGATAAGACAAAACAGATGAACTAAAGAAAGAAATGGTCTACAGGAGAAGTGAGAAGGAAAATACTGCACAGCATATTTCCTATTGGTAAGTCCGAGTGCGGTATCCAGCAGTCCAAGGACTGACTGCTGAACTGCTGGGACTGTTGTCTGTCTTAGGAACTGTTCCTATTTAGTTATATTCCTTTTGCTTGCTGATTTGTCTGCATCTGTCTTTCCAGGGCTTCCCATCCAGTGTCTGGCTTTTTGTTAAGTGTACAGGGAGCTATTAGCAGAATGAGACTGAGTTTCTCAGAGAGGCTCCAGCCTGCTTCCCGAATTACAGCAGCTCTGTCCCTCCCATGTTTATACCAGAAGTAGCTCCCACTCTTTTTCTTTAGCAAGAGATAAGGTGTGGGAGGAAAGCTGTGGAGGTCCTAGGTCAGAGAAGAAAACCGATAYTAGAAGCAGTCAGAGAATGAGGACACAGAAAATAGACCTGAACAATTTCCAGAAATGTCCCAGGAGATTCTTGCTTTAATCAATGCCTCACATTTCTGCCAGGCTATTTTTATCTCAGCCCTGAACATGTCCATCTTAGTGTATGCAGCTAATTTGGTAATTTTTAACTCATGGCTCTAATTGAGCTGTTATTGAATGTGATTAATTAGGACTGGAACAAGCCTTTGACAAAGAATTTATCAGATCCTTTCTGCTCCCTCTGCTGACTCACTGCTTCCCAATGGCTTCGAAACTCACAGCTTGGGTGTGCGCACACAATCCTTGGCAGCTCCCAGTCACTTGACTCCACTGGAGCCTGCTGCCTTATGGACATGATGCCAGCGTAGCCAGTCAGGCTGCCCTCCCACCTCAATACATGCCACCAGGTGGGCCAGGTTTTTGCTTACACGCTGCATCTTCAAGATCACTGAGACTGGCACAGTAGGTCACTGCTTGGAGCCACAGTGCTCAGGTCAGATTAATTGAGCTGCAATAATGCACACATCACAGCAGGAGAACAAAAGTATTTGGAAACAAGCCTATCTAGGCTCCTAGATTTCAATGGGAACTTAGATCCTAAATACAGATTAGGGCCTAAACATCTTTGTGGCAGAAACACAGTGGCAGAAGGTTTAATATTACTTTCAAATGYGTTAGAATGAGTTATGATAACTCTGGAAATATGTATATATGTACACACAGAAATACATACATACATTCATCTCGAGTCTAGGACTTATTGTGCATCTTGTGATGTTCTTGACTACAATGACTTCAAATGACATCAAGTTCCCAGTCTAATTGTACCTGGAATGGAAAAGTAGTTCTTTTCATTGGTTCTGAACTTGTCATTTTTGATTTCACTGGCCATCTCTTGCTCTGTCTATTCCCTATGGAAGTGAGCAGGGGTCATTCAGAGGTCCTAGGCAGGCAACTTGCTGTCAGTCCCTGGTAATGGGTGTCAAAGAAAGGGAGCAATCTGATGCCATGTGCCCCTTCAGAAGACAGACCTCAGAAACAGGCTCTGCCTGCCTACGTCAAGTCAATGTTCCTGTAACTTCTACTGAGTACAGGAGAGCAGATAGTGCTACGGCCCATACACAGGAATAGTTGTATGMCTTCTGGAACAAGCACTTCCAAAGCAAACCTGTGTGGCCAAGAAGAGAGCTAGAGGAGAAATTTTAAATGAATGGTTTGTCAGTCAAAACATTGTTTTCATTTAAATGAAAAAGCAGGGTGCTGTAGGAAAGCCAAAAACAGAATGAAGGTTTTCTAAAATGTTGAAATGCTATTTTAAATTGAACCACTCCCATTTTTTATTTCCAAGTAATCTTTCAAAATGAAATTATTTTAACTATTTTTAATGGTTGTTTCAAGGGAAGTGACATTTGTTTTCAAACTGAAATTCAAAATACTCTGAAATTATGAGACTTCTGAATGTTCAGTTCTGCTTTGGGACAGCTTCAGGCCATAATCAGTCAAAAACTGGAGAGCTCCCAAACTGCTCTGAGTTAAGTCACACAAGTCATGAGAAATTAACATATTCTTTAAAAATGTTTTCAAACACTAACTGACATTCATTTTCCATATGTAAGACTGAACTTCTTCAAGGTTTGCATGAAACTGAGGCTTCAGATAAAACTTAGGGAATGCCTTTCATCTTCTCTGAAAGTAGATGGAAGAATTCAGGTCCTGGCTCAAGCAAAACCCAATTTATCAAATTAACTAAAAGTATGCTCAGGCAAATGCTAATTCACAGAGAATTATGGCAATTTGAAAAAACAAAAACAAACAAAAAAACCCCCAAATCCTTCCTGTTAGTTTGTTTAGTGCCTGAACAAGACACTGAATCCAGATGTGTTTCACCCATGGCCCAGCTGAAGCACAAAGTGACAGAGGGCTGGGTGAGTAGGGAATCAAAACTTTGGACAATATAGGACTTAATTGCCTGTCCTGTTCTCCTTAGCTGGGTATGTGCTACTTAGACATTTTGAACAAGGAGAGATGCAGCCTGGCATCAGCTCAGGTCAGGTATTATTTTAAAAACGAGGCACAACATACTTAGACAATTGGACCGAAACACAAACAAAAGTGGGTTGATGGCTATTTACACTAGAGTTAAAGTTCTCTTTTTTTATGATGTCTCAAATTACAAAAAAATACACACATTTAATCCTAATTTACCAAGACTTCAGTATATTCATCATCATGGTAATGTGTTTGGCAGTTTTTGGCACCTGAGACCAAATGAAAAGAAATGAGGAAAAAACAAATATATATTCAAAAAGTCCAGTCCTACCCACTTATTTGAGCAATCAATCTCATCAGTGCACTGTTCAGCAAACAAAAGCTGGGCAGAATCAGCTGTCCTCCCCGATTTGACTGGGGAATTTAGAGCTAGCAGAGTGTGTCATCTAGGAGGTGAGTACATCGTTGTTCCTCCTGCCAGTACACCAGAAGTCCTATATTGCAAGTATTGGACTCAAGTGGGGAAACAAGAATAAAAAAAGGGACTAATGTCAAGTAGCAAAATTTGGAATTAAAAAAACAAATCTTGTTTTTTATCATTGGTAACTTCAGTAGATATTGTGGAGCTACTTCTAGTGTATAAACTGGAGGCAATGTCTGAGCAGTCTCTAATTCTTTTTCTCTGGGCCTCATCTATCCACATGGGATACCTGTATTTTTCTGACTCATAAAGGATTTGAGACGATACAGAGGTCAAAGTGGGGGGAACAGGAGGGGGAAAGTCTCAGATAACACACTATAAAATCGCAACCGCTCCTTGAGTAGATGCAGCACCACTTCCAACCATCTAGTAAATGCCCAACCAGCAGTACAGCCATGCCAACCATATGGAGCTTAGGACCCTGCCCAGCACTTGAGATAGATGCTGAGGAACCAGTYCTCATTATCATCTCTGGGTCATCACCGCATTCACAAATGTGAACTTTGAAGTGTGTCTGACAAGTCTTGGGGGCGTTTGATTTTGCAGTGCCCTGTAAAGAGATCCAGATCTTTTCCARGGTCATAGGATGTTACTCCTGTCCAGCATGCTCAAGACCAGTCCTTATTTTCAATGTGTTTTGGTCAGGMGGTGGTGGAACATTTGATTATTACCAGGCATTAAAGTTCCTTTTTCTTTTTYATCCCAACAAATATTTCTCTGAACCAAACACAAAGAGTCATATTGTACACAGTCTTTGAAATGTACACCTAATTTTCAAGGAGGCTGTTTCAAGGAGGGCAGCATACTTGTAGGCATTTTGAACCAGTAAAAAAAAGAAAAAAGATAATGCAACAGTGGAGAACTGGAGCATGACTTTTCTGATGTTTGCTTTTTTTCTCTGCCAGAAATAATTCAATAGTGTGGAGGATTTCTCTGCAAAGTCACTCTCTGCCCTCCCCTCCCTCTCCTAACCTTTAATTCCTCCCAGCTATAGTAGTTATTTATTCCCATGATGTTTTAAGAAATGGCTCATTTGTGAAGTAAAATATTATCATCACCTGTTAGATAAAGGAAACTGTGGACAGTATGGTGCTGTAACCTCTCCACAGGATAAGAACAGACCAGGAGGAGCTCAGGTGGGAAACCTCGGCTGGAAACCTACTGGGCTGCAGAAGTCAGTGGGTGCTGCAGGATGCATTTCTCCTTTCAGTTGGTTATAAACCACTGTGTTTGCAGAAGCAGTATATCATACATTAGCTGCAAAACAGAGGCCAGGACTATTTGCATTCACTGAGTTGCTAATTTTCACTGAATTTGATTATGTCCTTAAATCCAAAGACTGTATGTTGAGTTTCAAGGGCTATGCTTGTAAGATATTTCCATACAGATATCTCATCCCTCTAAGGAAAGTACTGGTTGGCTGATTAATTCTCTCTGTATCAGCCTTTTTTTCCATGGAAAGAGTGTCCACAAAGGCCTGGGGAAAGGGTGGGCAAAARGAGGGCAAGGGTCCTATAGAAATTATCTAGAAAAGAATGAAGCCCCAGTGCCAGCTGTTTCCCAAAGAACAACTGCAGTTATATGCATTGACCTCTGAAGAGTACACCAGAGAGGGAAGAAAATGGGTTTTATGGCTGCTAATGGCACAAAACACTTCAGTATATCGGACTGCATAAGTTAAAAAACAAAGAAGGATAAAGTAGATTTGATAGGATATCATTTTGTCAGAAGTGTTAAAAATCCTTTATGTTTTAATTGCCTGCAATTTTCTTAAAAGTTGTGAGAAAACAACATTTAAAACTTTAAGTTATTGAAGAAGTAGTATCTGTTAACGGAAAAAAGAAGTTTTTTGRCAGAAGATCAGAACTATCAATCTTTTCCAAACACACTTTATTTATTTGCCATTTTTAATTATAAAATATTTTAACAAAAAATGTATAGCAGAGCTAGACACCAAGTTCTGTTCTGATTTTCAGCACCATCATGAACTTCATTCATGGTGACTGGAGCTGGGTTGCTTATGGATAAAACTTTAAGATAAAGTGATTCTCTCTTATTATTTAAATGGTGATTGACATAAGGTGAGGTGTTAGCACCTGTGTGTGTGTGTGTGTCAGAGAGAGAAAGAGAAAGAAGTTTGCATTCAGTAGTTTTGTGGAAATCCCCAAAGAATAAACCAAGAAACCTTTCATAATCTGCCACTGTATGCTCAGAGATCTTGCCAATACTTGAACAAAATGATCCTCCTGGCTCACTTCTGRAGGACATTTAATCATAGGGGGTAGTGAGGTGGAAGAAGTAGCATCTGTTTTTTCACCTCCATGTCTTCTGACTCAGCTCAGAGCAGGACATGCTGCTGGGCTGTTGCTACCTATCCACGAGGCTGCACAGGGGCAATTTCTTGAGGATCAGATGTGGGTCATCTCGTCTCACTCAGCTTCTCTTCTTTCCCTTTCAAAAGAAACAGTCTCAGATGATTTGACTTGATATCTTTGTCACCAGCAAAAGCAAAGTGTGTACATTTAGGTGAGAACAGGAGGCTGGTGTGCAGAGAATGGCTGGCTCAGGTGTGATGGCAAAGAACACTTAATCCTACTCCTGACAGCTCAGGCTCAGTCATATGGCACCCTCTGTGCCCCTGTAAAGCTCTAATTTCTGTACCTTAAGCAGCTCTGACAAATGAAGGATTTAATTACAGTCATCTGAAGTGGCAGCAGAGGTGAAGGGTGTGGCAGGTGAGCAGACGTGGGCATTTGTGTTTGTGGGGTGCTCAGTGGGTCATTGACCCTGAGACTGAAGGCAGAGCAAAGCCTCTGGCCATAAGCAGTGCTGGGATGCTGGTGCTGCAGGTGTGTAGGATTGCTCCCAAGAAAACAAATGCCTCCATGTTAAATGGTTTTCTGGGTGTATTGCCAGCAGAGAAGAGAAGAAAAATGCAAACTGTAGCAATATCTGGGAATTGTGATATATTAATATTGCAGTGAAGGGAAAATACAGCTCCTTCTCTAAAAAATATCAGTGGAACTCTACAACCAGAAGCTAAGGAAAAGGTTTTCTGTGGTTTAGGATGAAGCAAATGCTTGTTTTTGGAGCAGAAGGATTCCTGTAGCTGAGATATAGCCTATGACAAGCATCAGGCATTGAAAGAAGAACCTCATATCAGGGAAGGCCCTTGCTGGGTTGCAGTGCAAGCAGTGCTAGTCCACCCAACATCACTGCTGTCCTTGTGCATTGACACTGGGTAATGTCAGCTGGGTGGCAGACAACAGCCCCTTCATTTCACAAACTCTTGTAGCTGTACTGTACAGGCTGCTCTGAGGTTGGACTGAAAAGCGCAATTTTGTATTCCTGTGTATCATCTATCATATCACATGTCACTGCAGTATACAGTCACCATATACAGCAGCAGGGATGTGCAAGTCCCTTCCCAGTGAAAAATGTATTGTGGTGTGAAATTTGGTATAATGCCAATCTACTCTTGAGGCCTGGGACACATGCAGGTCCACCGGAGGAAACCCATTTTTGCTCCCTTTTCAAAGTGGATTTCCCAGACCCCAACAATTCAGTATGTTGAACAAGTAAGAATTTTATTAACAGTGAAATAAAAAAGAGCACTCATATTTTAAGCAATCCCTACCTGTCACAACAAAAAATAGTTGCATTTCTCATGTCTGCAGACAGAGGGGTGAAACACAGCATGAAGGGTCAAACAAATCTGAACTCTGACTCAATTAATTTCTTACTATTACTTTGTGGTTTATGCAGGAATTGCTTAGCCATGAAGCCTTCCAGTTAACTGACCTTGGGGGTTTCTAAGGCTCTGTCCACATTAGAAGGTAGCATGGACCAAGAGCAGAGCCATGGACTGGAATAATTTGTACTGACGACCTCACCTCCACAACATATGCCTTTCAGGGTTGGATTCATTATTTTTTAAATTCATGCTATCCACAATCTGTTCCTAGGGACTGATTGCCCAGTAGTGACTGGAAAAGATTAGAGAGTGGATTAGGGCAGCATATCTTCCAGTTTATTTTCCTGCAGAAGGAAACTAACTCAACTACTCTTAAGATGGTTCCACAATGCAAACCAATTTATTTCCAAGTGAGCTCCTGATCTGAACTGAAACACTAATGCAGACACACTCTCAGGTCTTCACAATGGTTCTAATTAACAGATGTGTAATCTCAATCCATATTTAGGGAGAAAAACATAATTAGCAGTGCCAAGAGAAAAATGTATTCCTTGAATATTTGTATTCTTTGGAATCACACCAGACTAGACATTACGGTTACTAGGGAGCTGAGATGAATAAGCTTTGCTCCGGCTGGAGCGCTGAGGTTTTTGATTTATCAGTTTTATCAGCCCTCCAGCCACTTATAAAACTAATGTAAGAATCTTCCCATCTTGTTGAATAAGGGATGGGCCTATTCCTCTTTCTGTTAATCTCACCTGACCTTGGAGGTGGTAGGTAAAGGCGGGGAAGAAGGAATAAGGAAAGAAAAATAAACAAGAAATTAAGCAGGGGATAAGATCAACACTACTATTCATTTGTCCTAAGTATATGAGATAAATTAAAGAACAGAGATCTCTATCTGGGCAAAATGTGCATCCAGCACCCTCCTTCTCCACCACCAAAGTAGGAAATATGTAGTTTATGCCCAGCTGGGACAATCTCCAGTGAATGGCTTTGAGGCAATAAATCACAGAAGCTGGTTTGTCTACATTTCTTTCTTTTCTTTGGACTGTTTGGCTAAATCCCCCACAGAGAAAGTTACGCCATGCAGGGGATTCAGCAAAATGCATGAAAAATGTACTCAGGTCACCTACAAATTCTTCAGCTCTGGCCAAGCTCCAGTTGTGGCTTTAATATAAGACAATGCCTTACTGCTCTCCTTCCCTGAATCGTATGAGGGCAGCTGTTTAAACATTTATCATTAAATGTTTCAAAAAAAGAGAGCTCACTGTAGTACAATGATGCTATTTGAGCCTTCAGTTTTGTTTCCGGGACCTATGAAACACATGCAGGTTTGGGTGGAGTCATTTTATAGTCCCACTGTTGGCATAATTTGCTCACATTCATGCTAAATACTTCACTTTTTTTTTTCTGATTTTCTGATTCTTCACAAACTGTTTCAGCAAATCCAAAGGTGTGGCAAGGAACCAGCATGCTGGAAAAAGGTGTCCTTAGAGCTATGTCAAGGAAAACCTGAACCAGAATAGAGCCAGCTTTCTTTCTCGTGCTGCTTCCAACTGTTCGTCAGACCTATTCTTTCTAATTGTTTTTTCAGATTTGTACAGCCCGTCCACGTGTAAGGGTGCTGTGAATGCCAAAAGTTTACCTGAGGGCCAGAGCAAGTTCCTAGAAGAGAAATCTGTTRAGGGTTACTGAAGACACAGAAAATCCTCTGACTCTGGCAGTTCCTGAGCAGAAACTTGTTGGAGTTGGGAGAGTCATACATCCTTGCCAGGTTCTTACACACTTTCCTTGGGACTGCTTTTGTCACTGCTGGAGACAGCACATAGGGTTAGATGGGCCTTTGGACTGAGTTAATACGGTCACTTTCAGGGTCATAGGAGGCTGATGGTCGCTTAGAAGGGGAAGCAGGATCCTTTTCCTGTGGATAGTCAGCCTCCAAAAGGGGTAACAGTCAGCTCATTTTATAGCAGGATGCTAAGAGCTACTGTTTGAATGACCTTCCAGCCTGAAATTATGAGCCAATGGTATAAAAATGAAAAATTCTGATTGCCATGTTCAGAGGTCCTGTGGATCTGTGGATCTCCTCTATGTTTTGGAAACATGAGTTCTGAAAAGATTTGATACCTCCTGAGAAGGCAGATTATTAAATGCAAGTGCGGACTTCATGGCATATGTTGGAAGACTCCCAGCTTGCCTATGCTGTTGCAGTGCCATGTGTATAGCAGGAAACAGCTGCCAGACAGTCTGCATTTAGTGCTAATCTGAGCCTCTGTTTGCCTTTCAACAGCCAAATTTCTTCAACCTGGTTGGCTGAAATGAGGCAGCTAATGCTGTACTTAATGGTCCATTTTCCAGAAGTGGTAAGAACTTACAACTATCCCTGTGCTTAGTGTGAGCTATGGCTGCTTAGCAATCCTAAAGTCCAGACTAGGCATTCGGATGTCTCATTTTAAATAGGCAAAAGTAAAAAAATGTAACCTTGGATCCTTATCCTACTTGAAGACTAGCTCCAATGCTGTGGGCTTCCACGGCTCTGGCACCACTCTGCGCCCCCTGGGCTGTGCAGTGGGTAGTCCACCAGTCTCTGGTGAATGTGAGAATCGGAGCTGTATGCCCAGCTGGTGTAAATCCACAGCCACACTGACTGGCTCATCCTGGCCTTTCCATCCTCATTTGGGTTGCCACAGAACTGCCCTGGCCATTACATGCACCCCTCTCATTTCAGGGATTTTGAGGTAATAAAAAAATCAACTCAAAAAGCAATTATCATTTCTCAGGAGCAAGGCTCAGGCACAGGCTTTGTTGATTTTGGCTCAGGGTCAGATGTACTGACTTGCCTAAGGTGCTATTTATGAGCTGACTCCACATCTCAGGGGTGAAGCACTAGGGCCTGAAAAGCCTTTCCTGTGCAAGAAAAAAAATTCTCGTACTCTGGAAAGGGAAACCCTGCTGCTCACATGAAATCTCTTGCCAACCCAATGCAGACCCTTTCCATCTCATGCCCAGTCTCTCTGCATGGTACCAGGTACAGATGTATCAGTTATTGGCAGGTGGCTGATAGCTAACCTTCATTTCTCCTGTGTAAGTTGACCAATGGTGGCCTCCACTCCCCATATGAGCATGACGAATGTAGGTGGGAGAGTATGGAGTAATAAGGATCGATTGCAGGCATTGATTTGACTCTTGGTGCTTAAAAGCTTGTAGCAGAGCTGGCTGAAAAATGGATTTTCAGATCTGTGAAAATGGTGAAAGATTAAGTGCTTCATCCAAAGCACATGCTTTGTTCCAAAATTGGAACAGTTTGGGTTGAGGTCTGTTTTGTTTGGCAGATCTAGAAATCCACTGATTATTTCGGAAACTCTGAAACACTTCTGTTCTTAACTTTGGGAACCTTAATGCTCAGTGAGATGCTGAGAATCTGGAAAGATCAGAAGCACAACTATCAGGCTGAAAGTCAGGGCTTCTTGCTTCATAGACGCTCTCCAAAGGCATTTTAGTGCACACTGACCTGACAAGTAACTTACTTCTGGGACTGTATCAACAATATATATTCTTACACATTTGACAGTTGGGGTTTCATTGACACCTTTTATTCTCCTGGCTTAGGTGTGCTCAGCTGGGTTTTCTCAATATGCTGGAGATGCAGCCATGCCAAGAAGAATATTCTTTTGCTCCTGGAGTCGTCCAGGATTCAATCCCCCACTCTGCCTTCTCACTCCACTATTCCCCAGTTAGTTCCACACCAACTTCAAGGGGTGATTCCTGATCTTCAGTGTAGGATGAATGACTCAGTGAATGTCCAAACCCGTATGCAGATACATTAGGAGTTTTCATCCTGGAAGAGAAACAACTGAGAGAAAATATGACAGAGTTACTTTAATTCATAATGGGCCTGCTGAGGATGAAAAGGTGACTATAGCTTTCTACTTTTTCTAATACCAGCACAGGCGGATTTGGTATGAAAGGATCAAGCAGCATATTCCAAACAGACRGAAGGAGGTACCTTTTCACACAATGCCCAGTTGAACACTGGGCCATCTGACCAAGAACACTGTAGCTCCCAACAGGTTGCTGCAAAAGACTGTCAGATAAATTGAAGAAGAAAGCTTCAGCAAGAGCATTAACTGCAAAGATCACAGGTCTGGCTCCCAAAGTCTCTGAGTAACAGACCACAGTTGTCTGGGATATTCCTCTGGGGAAATAGCACAATATGTTCTTCCCTTGGTATCCGCTATTAGACGCTATGAGACACCTGACTAAACGGATGCTGGGCTAGAAGGACCCTTGCCCTGACCTTATGTAGATGCTCTAATATAAGCAAAGTGAGATCAGCCATGCTGACACTGTCCACAAAACCAGTAACATATGAGAATTGCTGCCTCTGGGCAAAACTGATTGTGCCCCAAACCAGATAAACCCGGTTAATCCCAGTAATTAATCCCAGTAATCCTGGATGCTGCTCAGCTTCTGCCAGCATGCAGGCTGCTCTCCAGCGGGCTGCACCCCCAGGAGCCAGGGTGGGCACAGCCAGCTCTGTCCCTGCGCACAGACCCCGCACCAGAGCCCCGGAGCCAAAGGCGAGGGCTGCGCCAGGTAAAACTCCTCCGGGCTGTAGGACTGCCTTACAGAGACCTGCTTTGCCCTCTAGCGACTGTTAAGCAGAAAACAGGGAATTTTGCCCCATCTCTTCTGATTAATAAAATCAGCCCCTTGCTACATCTGCTGGCTGGCAGGCAAGCAGGGGAGTTATTCTGRCTTTGTCTGACCTGATTGAGATTAATGCACTCCCGAGGCAGCCTGGCCATTACTTGTGCATGGGAGGCATGTGGTAGTGATAGGGGAAGGAGATGCTATTCTGAAAAGTTGGGAACAGACACCCTAAATTGGGGAATGAATGTCYGAGTAAATCGTAAAGGAAAATCCTCCAGGGCTGATGCTATTTCTAGTCTGCACATGCATTGGAACTGAAAAGAGGCTATTTGGGGGAAAAAAGGAATGGATGAATAATGGAAGCAAAAATAGCCACTCCACATTCCTTTCTAAAACCATGTTGCCTACAAACCCTTTGGAAACAACTGACAGTTCATCAGAACATGAGCTCATTTTTTTGTGATCTATGGGGTCATAGACTTTGTGATCTACAATCTGTGTAAGAGACTATTCAAAGAGCTTAGTTGGGAAAATAATAGCACTGATCTTTGTTTAAACAGCAGCAGGGGAAGAGAGTGATTAGAGAGGATATCTAGATAGCTGAGCTGTATGGAAAGCAAATTGCCTGAAAATATTATTTAGAAACAAATTATTTTCATTTAAACATAAAACACTAATATTTTAACATTTGAAAATGTTAGTCTGTTTTTGCTAAATTAGAGAGACTTTTACTGCAGATAATCCAGGAAAACTAATGGAATTAGATTCCTCAGTAACACTGAAGTGAAAGAAATCAAATTCTTAACAACCTTACAGTAGAAATAATGAGTCTAACCCATTTGGAAAGCCTTGTACAGTCAATTCTTGTGACCAGAAAATAAGGTTATAATGATATGATGGGGGAAAAAAAAACCACTTTATTTTTATATATAAATTAGCCATTTATAGAAACTCTATAAATCCAGATATTCTGATGAGTGAATATTAGCAGTTTCTCAAATACACAGAAAAGAAGATTAAGAAGTGACTCTGAGTCCTAACATTCACTAAATCAAAAACAAAAAAAGGGATTATAAATGAATTTTAATGGAAAACTAAAACCCAGACACAGTCTCGAGCATTGTGCAGATTTGTATTAACAAGAATATTCCAGGCAGGCTGCAAGCCATTCTCTCAAACCACTCACTAGACTCAGTAAAAATTGAAGTCTGCCTCAGTTAACTCATGAATAGAAGAAAAGAGGCTGCACTAGATGACTTGCTCCATTGCTAATTTCAAAGTATATTTCAGTTGGGTATTATAGTACCTACAACTGCACCTAAGTAATCAGTCATAATTAGGCTTTGCTGCAAGTCAACATCATCAACTGGGATAGTCTTGRTAGGGCAGAAACATTTGGATCCTGTTGTTAAATCATGTATAAGAACCTACTGCAGAAGGTTTTGGAAGAAACAGAGACCTGTAAGAAATCTCTAACTGTATTTGAAACTGTTGTCTGAATGTTGTTTCTATATCCGTTCTGGCTGCTCAGAGTTTCACAGCTGGCTTTTTTTTTTTTAAGGAAGTTATTTTTCTGTATTCTTCTGTTTTTTCCATGAGGAATTCACTTTTACAGACTGTTTCATGCCAGGCTTTTTAAGGCAATAGCTGGCCAACCTCTGATGCGCTGAGGTCTATGCAGGGGCTCTCCTGTGAATTTGGTGGATTTTTTAATGCTAGCACATAATTAGGAGCCATCTCATCTGATTTTAGCTTTGAAACTCCAAGAATAGCTATTACTTGCAGTGTCTGCTTTCAAAAGATAGTTTGTGATCTTTCAGGTTTTGTGCGCTCCTCTCCAAAAGCTACTCTCTTCAAGGAGCCACTAGATGGCATTAAGCAAGTCAAGTCTAAAGGTAGTTCATTTTTGAGAATGTCCTGTTTTTGCTATGACCACCAAAAGTAATGTTAAAAATGAGTAAAAACACATAGAAGGTATCTGTAAGTCATAGGATGCTCTTATATGGGCAAACTTCATTTATCTGCTTTCACTGTCAAGTACAGCGCACACAAATGCCTACCTATGTTTAGCATTACCAGCCCCAAGCACTATAAACTAATGCAGTCAGTCCTTTTAAAATCAGGAGTTTAGTGTGAAAATCATGATGGGTTAAAACACAATGATTTTGAGACTTTTTAAATTTGCTTCCTGTTTTTTTACCTTTTAGAGACAAATGAGTGACTGTTCTATAACCATAACCAAGTGTTCAAGATCTTGCTTCTGATAACAATGAAATGCTTCAGAGGAAGGAAAACCACAGCAGTAGATGCATGATAATCTCTCTTGCGTGAGTTTACTATTGATCTTAGTAGTTAGCAACTGATTTAGACTTGGAAAACTAGAAACTGAGTCATCTGACATTCGGAGATCATGTTCCTTTGCTCTCCTTAACAGCTGCAAGAGGTAGAAAAGCATCAGGAAAATAAATTTGATGCTATTTTCCAAACACATGCAGCAGCAGCTGATAATCCTCCAGCAGGAGAGCAACTCAGCAGTTCYAGGAAACAATGGGAAGGGTTAATCAGAAGCAATTGCTTCTCAGTTCCCAGATGTGTATCTGAATGGGGGGTGGTTTCTTGCCCATGTCATGTAGAGATGTGTCCTCACTGCAAAACACGTGGGGATTACTGGGCAGGCCCAGCTGTACAGAAGTGCAGGGTAGATTGGACGGCAGCTAACATAAGACTAGGCTCAAAATGAGCAAACAAAATGAGCAAATGCATAAAAGGCCAAGAACTCACCTGTATCCAAATGCTACTGGTAAATCCTGCTGTGCCATGAAGATTTACCCTGGAGCTGATAGATGCTTTTAGCACATTCAGCCCAGTTCTCCAACTCTGAAGGTTTCTTTTTATCACTTTTTCTCTGAAAAGTCCTGTGAAAGCAGTGCCCTGGCTTGGCCATCAGCAAGAAGGGAAACGGAGGTGCATGGGAAAGAGGAACAGACTGTAACAAAAGGAACTACTGGCCCATTACTTAGTGAGGAAGAAGAGCAAACAGTGGAAATCATGAAGAAGCTGAAGTGCTCAAAACAGTTTTTGTTTCATTCTTCACAAACAAGATGATTCTGACCAGGGAATTAACCAAGTTAACTGTAGTAAAGGGAATAGGTTACTCTGAAGCAGCATAGGGGCACAACGAGTTTGAGAAATATCCAGACTTAAAGAAATACTGTGTGTTCAAGCTGGCAGCGGCTGCTGAAATTCCCCCTAGACTGCTTAAGGAATTAGCTGAACTAAATCTCTGAACCATTAGTGACTGCACTTGGGGATGCATAGAAGACAGCAGGGGTCCCAAAGGAATGGAGAAGGGCAAGCATAACACCCATCCTAAAAAGGGGGCAAAATACAGCTCTAGGGATTAGCCTCTCCAGGACCCAGGACATGCGAGTGATTATTGAGCATCCCACTGTTAGTACCAAAAAGATGATAAGACTATAAGGAGCTGACACCAGGGATTTGATGAGAACAAGTATGTCAAACCAATCCGATTTCCTTGGCAAGATGACTGACCTGATAGGGAAGGGGAAACTGATGTGTGTGATCTTAGCTTGACTTCAGTACTCAATACTCTTTCAGTACTCTTTTCCTTCTGCCATCCCATCTCATAAATAAACTAAGGAATTATTCCCTAATCACAGCTGACTCACAGGCACCAGTAGTGAGCAACAGGGCAGAGAAATGCTAAGATTCCAGTAATTCCTCTATTACATTTGCATCTCACCAGTGCCATTATATCAAAAATACATTTTATTTTCTTTCTTCCGTAAGCTTGCTTGTCATGTCCTCACCATAACAGCTCACACTGGAAGTTTTAGTACAGACCTTTAAAGATCAACACCTGTGGGGCCACTGCAGAATATAAATGTAATCAAAAGAAAGCCATAGGAATGTGGATATAGCCCAAAACAAAAGGCTGGATTTCCCCTAAACTGAATTTTGAGTGACTTAGGTTCTTCAAACCTAGATGTAGGTAAATACAAGGATTTTATAAACTCTTCATAGTTTTATTAGGGCTTGAGCCAAAAGCCACCTAGGTTAGCTATGCACTCTAGCAGCCTGTGGTGTATTTGCAACTCAGATTTTATTTCTGTGCCTGCCACTGTGGATATGTGYCCACTGTCAGCCAAGGGGTAAGTCTCCTTCCCTGTTCCATAGGCTGTTGTGATTTTTTCTCCAAAATTTAGAGAGCAAAAATAAAAATAATGATAATCTCGAACTAAATTCCAGTTGGAGAGACATGCTTTGCCTACCCCAGCTTCGTGGTAGAAAGGTGCCATGCCTTGGAGTTATGCTCTAGCATTTTCTGCTCCCTTCTACCAGAGCTCCATCTGAATTGGGAGGTGTTAGAATATAAACCTCTTGATTAGTTTTGACATCTAATGATTTGAAAGTCCGGATCCCAAATACCTAGGATTTGATTCAAAAGCCAGTAGGACTGCCCCTTGGTAACTTGTGAGCTGTAAAACTGGCTGTGTGCTTCCCCAGATAAGGGCTTCTTTGTGCAGCATTGTGTAATGGCTGCTGCAGGGCTGATGCGGGCTAGGCCATAAATAACTTYTGCATAAATATTTTTAGCAAATACTTTCCGCTCTCTTGAGATATGCTGGACAGCCTGAAGTGTGTGTTTATGTGTAAAGTAGGCTGGGGTGCCCAGAAGAGCCCCCATCCTAAGGACAGAGCAAATATCACAGCACTCCTGATACGCACATTAATGCAATAGGAGCTGACGCTTCCATGAAAACGTGTCCAGAACAAGCAAGTCTTCTCAGAAGAGCTGCTTATCAGAGTGGCAAGGTATGTTGTCCTCTTGTAGAAATGTGAATGAACCCAGTGCCCATGAAAGGTGGAGGTAAGCAGAAGTGGTCTGAGCAGGTTACTCTGCAGCCAAGCRTTGTGTTGCCATCCTATCTGAAAGGCCCCCTGCTAGCCATTTATAGACCTCTGTGACATTTGTTTAATGCAGAGGGGAGGGYAAGCTGCTGGTTGCATTTTCACTGAGGATAACCTTCCTTTTAGGCTGGCCCTGAGGGGACACTGTCTGATTCTATCTGTGGAAAACACCATAATCTCTGTAAATTATTGCCCTGCCTTGGAAACATAGCAAGGGTTAACAGGGAAGTGCAGTTGCCAGACGCTCCAGCGATAAGGGAAAAACTGAACCCATCACCCTTGTGTATGAAACCATAGGAGCCCAGAGCCTCTCAGACATCTCTGAAAAAGCAGAGCAGATTCTCTGCTTCTGGGCAGAGCAAATCAGGAATACCTTGCCAGATCTTTGCAAGATTCTGTATGCATCTCTTATCAGAACCAACTGGCTAACAGAAAAGGAGCTGCAGACAGTCAGAAAAATCATGAGAAAGATTGTTTTGGATCGATCCAGACTGGAATTGTTCAGAATAGTCTGTGCACTGTGACAGCTASTCTAGGGTGACTTAATCAGGTTGACAAGATTCACGAAAAGGTGGAGAGGGAGAGAGAGTTCTAAGGACTATGGAGCTCACTGGTTAAAACATTCATTGGGGATGTAACAGGACTTGAGGATACACAGGAGAGGGCAACCTGTCTAGTCAGTTCTGCAAACTTTGGGAATCCGCACCCCCCAAAACTCAAAGGGGCTAATTTTGGAAATGGTCAAGGGAAGCACTGACACACTTGCCTCCAATTTTTCCTTAGCAGAAGCTGAATTTTAACAGAACAAACTGTTTATCAGWTGCAAAAGTTCAACTCTGTTCTGCTATGAAGTAACTATGTAACTGTCAGCAATCATCTGGAGTAAGGTATCTGGAAGTACTTACATATCCAACTCTCAGTGATTTCTCTTAAGGCAGATGATAGTAGACTCTTCAGTGATCAATAGGAAAAGAGATCTCCCACAACTTTCATTTTCACCACTTGCTTCCAAAGCAGCTGCTACAGTGTTAACCTTAAGGACTCAGCAGACACCTGCAGTGATTGATAGACCCCCAAGCCAGCCCTGGGTTTGTTTTTCAAACACAGCTGATATAATTAGCATGTATTGACTAATTAGTTAATGAGGTAAACCTTAAGGAAGTTGCCTGAGACAATAAAGGACTTGTTGTAAAGATTCCCCCTACTAGCAAAGGTTATTTATTGACAGAGCATAGCTGCCCCTTTTGGCTTTTTTGTTGGTGTRTTTGGGGGATGATGGTATAATACAGGGAAAACCAAGACAACGCAGTGTAAAAGATGGAGCAAAAGGATAGCTGATCCTTTTGATTATGTTCCTAGTACTCTTAAAGCTTAGTACTCTTTCTCTGATATTTTATCTTTTGAAAAGAAGGGAAATATATTAATATGACTGCTGTGTAATATTAATTCCTTTTTGCTCTGCTCTTTCAGCCAGAGACTGGAAGTAGGGCGAGCTTCTAACTGTCCATAGTTGTAAGGGGAGGGAGGTTACAGWACGTGATATTTAAAAAGAAAGGCCAGATGCCAACCTGAGAGGAAAGCAATGAAAACCAAATATGGTACTAGTTATTCTAATTGGCTTATAAAGGTGACAGCAGCTAATGGGAAATGCTGTTAAGGTGTAAGTCAGGCAGCTGTGAATTCTCAACTATAGTCTGAGATCTTGCACTTGAGCAAGTTGTTCTTCCTGTTCTAGTATCTCAGTAGAAGCATTGGTTAAGCAGGGGATAATAAGTTACCTGTATGTGAAATAAGTGGCCAGAGTTTCACTTTGTAGTGCTGTAATGGAGAGCTGCTATTTGCCTGCCAAGTGCTGTTTTTTTCCAAAAAGGTGATTCTGCCATAAATAAAAGTACTACTGGAAATGCCTGGATGAATTCATTTTTTAATTGGGAAGATATGATCCGTTTTTCTTGCTACATCTTCTTTCCTTTTTCCATCTCCTTTCAGAATGTAACCTACCAGAGACTAAATATAACCTACCCACCAAATTGAAACAACCAGTGAGAGGAGGTGACACCCCCCGGGCTGCTAGGAATGGATGCTCTTGCATTATTTTGTTAAGTAGCAGATGGACATTTGCACACAGATTTGGACCACTTTTGCCGATGAATTCACTGCTCAAAAGCGTCTGCTGTGTTGACATCTTCACTATAGGCAGGGCAAAACTGGGGAGACTTTGGGAGCTTTACTGTCAGCCTACATAAGGCAGTTGGGGTTACATAAAATAAGAGTAGAGCCTCTTTAGAGTGTTCCTGACATCTATATAGTATCTGACACACACCTCCTTACCTATAGGAGATGGGGAGAAAAAACACACTGCATGTGAAGACAACAGATACTATTATAACAGAGGAATAAAGGCAAGAGGGAGATGCCTGTACCTCAGYGAGGAATAGATAAAGGCAGTGCAAAGAAAGCAGGCAGGTTGGAGTATTGCCAGATGAGTTCCCACCTATCAAGTTTGTCTCCATCTAATAATCAGACTAGCGTGTCGAGCAGCTGGAAGTATTTGGATGCTTGTTGTGCACTTGACAGTACCRTCAGGAAGCTTCAGATGCAAGCAAACAAGAAAGAAGAACAGATAAATGAGCAATGAAGATGGAAAGCTAAATTATCTTATCTAGTTTACAAGGTAATGCCCTTGGGTCTCCCCAGGCATAAAATTTATGTAAGAGATGTTGAGATGTAAGAGATGTTGAAAGCCATTGAGCTGAACTGAGCAAGTGTGAGGTTTGGAGTGAGCTCCATGCATCTTCCCAATGATGTTTGCATATGGGAGTTTGGCAGAAGTGAGAGAGGTGCATGTGGTACGAGGCTTGGCTCACTGGTAAGAACAAGGCAAAGCGAAGCTGCAAAATGTCTACAGAGAAAACTGTAACTCRGCCTGGTTAGTTGGGTTTATTTCCATATGTGCTAAAAAAGAGCAGTAGTAAACAGTTAAAATTAGAATGAGGTGAATGGACTCTGCTGACACAACTGATATTTACTGAACTGTATCCTCAAAGAGCTCAGGGGAAAAGGAATCATGAGGCCAGGCAAGAAGACTAGCACCCAGCACAAACAGCAGTCTGTTGCTGCTCTGAGAAGCTGGGATGTTGACGTAGTCCAGACACCCTCACTTTCTCCATTCTGGTCTAGCTTTGTGCCAAAGGCTAGGCTAATGTAGTCTAGTGCTCAAGACCAACAGAGCATTTACTGTTGGCTGGGTGAATCAAGAGGGGGCTAGTTCACCAGGTCTCTGGCAGCATTGTGCCGCTAGAGTAGAAGAAACTAGCTAAAGCAGAAGCTGATATTTGGGGACAATAGCCAGGTATTTGATTTTTGTTCATAGGTACACATCTGAAGGGTGTAGTGAGTGAGTTGAAATGCTGTCTGAATCCATCAGGATGCTAAATGCAGGTAAATGAACATGGGACAATGAGGCTGATACTGAATGGGAGGAAACAGCTGCTCCCTAGTGCATGACCACAAGTGAAGCGGATGTTTTTGAGACAGAGATGTGAAACAAAATGATAGATGTCCCTCTTGCCTGCCGCCACAAAGTAGCATCCAATTAAAATCTGAGCATGAATGGAGCAGTATTTTCTTTCACTGGCAATAGTGTGCACTGAAAGAGCACGCAAGCAGAGCAGAATGCATGGATTACTGCCTTTAGAGACATCCCCATTTGTGTTTGCAATATATAACAGAGAAGGGGTAATAAGGAATTACCCACAGTCACGTTCTTGGACCCAAAACACAAACATGGATGAGATTTGAGGAGCTGACATGATCTCATATGCAAACGTGTTGATTTATTTCAGCTAGCTGTAAGAGTATGGTTGGAGGAAAGCTTTTCAACTGCTGAAGTGTTGATTGAGGAGCTCATGGCATCACTGGCCTAATTCTTTAATGAGTCTGAGAATACTGGGAAATTACAAATACTGAAAACTGAGAATGCTGAGCCACTATGCAGAAAAGGGCAAGTTTGGTGACTGAAGCAGACCTGAATGCATATTTATAATTGAAGTTGCTTTCTAAAGGAAAATGCTGTTTGAATGTGTTTTAAAAGGGATTAGTTTCAACAAAACATGCTGTAAACGTAGCAGAAATKAAATGCCAACATGTTTTTGGCACTCTTGGTATGTATAGCACACTTTGAGCTTTGTTTAAAAAACTTTAAAAATATGTTTGTGTTAAATAAAATATAAGTTAAAATGGGAATTAAATATTTTCCTTTTATTATGGATACAAATTGCTATGAAAACATTTACTTTATGGGAAGTTTTGATGTTCTGTTGTGCTATTTTTGCTCTGTTTCGATGTCAGGAAAGAAAAAAGAAAACAATGGGAGTGCCTATGAACTGGAAGCCCTGGTTCTTTGTGACTCTGTATGGATAACTACAGGCCCATTTCCAGAGTGAATCAAAGTAATGGAAAAGGCAGTGTGGAATTCCACCCATATGAAATTTCAGGGTAGCAGTATAATTAATTAACAACCAATGAACATGGCTCTATAGAAGTAGACATTCCCGAATGACCTTTTTCCTTCAACAGTATTGCCAGCTTGGCTGTTAACTGTAGATGCACAGGAATGGTAGTGTTTTGTAAGCATAACATTATGCGCACACAATAATATTGTGTACACATTGTGTAATGGCAGGCATTCTGTTCTTCTTCGATTAACCTGTAGATCTCAAAAGAAGAGAACTTCTCCTGGAGGATGATGTTTCTAATGGGAGTCAGTGTCTTCATGGTTGATCTGGAGATAAATAAAACATCGTTTGCTAATAACAGTGGCAGATGGTACAAAGGTTGTGTATCACCACTATTTCCTGCTTCACTGAGCATGCAACGCGATCTGGATTGCTTGATGAACTGGTCCCAAGCAGATACGGTGCAGAAGAACACAAAGCCATGTACAACCATRCTGGTGAAGCATCGGGGTGCACCCTCAACCATAACACTTCCTTGGAAAAGGTGTTAGAGTGGACAAGCAATGAAATCTGATTTCCCACTGAGATGTGGTGGCACAAACAAAAGAATCAGTGGGAAGCAGTTAGTAACTGAGGGTCAGTGACTTCACTTCCTTTCACTGCCCAGGCGACAGGAGCAATCTCTCTGCCACCCATGTTCCGAAAATGATGCTGAAAAATTTTACAGTGAAGAAAAGAAACAAAACTGCTTAGAAAGCTTGAGGAAAAAACTCTCTTGTGAGCAAAGGTTTGCCAAATGATTTGGCAACTGTTTGTAAATATCCTCACAGGGAAAAAACCTCTGGGAAGTATCTTTACTGCATCAGAGAAAGGTAAAACAATAACCCTGTCTGGAAGCTGAAATCAAGCAAAACAAAAATCAAGCAAGATTTTAAGGACGAGGCTGATTGTTCACTGGAACAAACTATTGATGGGTCTGAAAACTCCTTGATGTTTTCAAATCAAGATCAAATGACTTTATGGAAGTATGCCTTAACAAAGTACAAATCACTACATTGATTAAAGGCATACCAGYGTAAAGGTATTGTCCCCTGTGCTAGCATTACCTTATTTGATCTTATGAGGAATTAAAATCATATTTTTCTACAAACTATGTTGTAAAATTTGTGTGCCTTGTTAATATCTTTAGAATGGGTGTTACATTTATTATGTCTTTTTAGAGCCATAGCCTCTCCACGGCATGATCAGTAATGCTATCTAGCATGAACCCCCAAGCACACAATATCAAACCTAGAGCTTCTCTGAGTTCCTCGACACCAGGCACCAAATAAGGCTGGGTGGCCTGGTGGTGAGCAGGGACATGTATGTATGTCTCCCAGGCCACAGTTCTGTGCTATAGGTGCACCCCTCTCAYGTACCCTGATGTGGTCTCCATTCAGGTGCTTGGTGTGGCTTTCAGATATAATCTCATGCTACTGACTGGAGTGTTGTCTACCAGCCCTTCACAGAGCCCAGATTTGTGGTGGATCAAAAGCAGGAGAAGAAAATATATACATGGAATTTATATGGGATTAAAGGCTTGAAGCATTTTTTTCYCCCTGTTTCTGGCATCTGTTGGTTCCTTCATGGTCTTATCATCGTTTGGGAAAATGTCTGCTATAAACACACTCAGGTCAGATGCTCCAAGATCGGTATCTAGTCTGATGAATGAGCTCAAAATTCTTCTTAATGTTAGAAATAAAACTTGTTTTAAGTTCTTGCAAGTTAGTGATTCATCCATATTTCAGATGTGGGGACTACCTCATTACTAGCGTGTCCAGTGGAACTTGCAAGGGAGAGACCTCCTGGGTACCAGACCTCTGCAGTCACTAAAGTAAAGATAGATTGAAGTTCAGAGAGACTGCATGACTTGCCTACCTTCCCTTAGCTAACTGYGTTCAATACCTTCATGATGACACCAGCCTTCCACATATTACAAACATCTAGATAAAGACAAAATATTGTAAGAACAGGTCTGCACATTATGACCTGGTTTCCTGGTACTGCTGCATGCCATAGGTAGGATGTACCAGGTTACATGAATATGTTCTTCCATTAGGATTTAGTGGAAAATTTCCATATATACTAAAACTACTCACCCCTGAACAAATCTCCTGAGATTTGGTAAAGAGGGTGGTAATATTGTGCTGAGACTGGTAACTCTGTATACATTTGTATTTTTGTATACAATTGACATATATATGTTAAAAAAAAAAAAAAAAGCCAATTGGGAACCTCTTTTTGTACCTTTTGCAGCAAGAAGCAGCCTAAATATATCTCCAAATACTTGTGTACCAGAGAAGAGAGCAGTGACTATAGTCCATCTGCACCAGTCAATCTTAGATGGGATATGAACAGATTTAACTGATTCTCTCAGAGCAGAACTCGAGCCCTGTGCAACAAATCTATTCTAGTCCTAACGCAGTACCTAGTTCTGATGCAAAACTTGTTTGCTTGGGGATATTTCTAACCAACATGCTTAAGATGAAAGAGTAATATGACTGAAAYTGGCTCTAAGATTTAGTATCTGTGTCCCTGCAGAGACACATCATTTAGTACAGCAGGCCTTCAGGCTCTGGGAGCTTGGCCTCTGGGAGCAAAGGCCCATAGCTGCGCGCACACCGAGATCTGTCTTCTCTCCATATTCATTATGAGAGCAACCAAAGCCTTGTGTCAGTTCTGAAGGTCATATAAGTGCATTAGCTCTGTTGAAGCCATAGGAGTAGCAATGGCCCTTAGTAGCCTGCATTTGTTCTTTCTTGAAGAGAGAGACCTTGTCCCAACAGATTGGAATTGGCCGTTTTGTACAACTGTTACCAGCTCCACCTGATGTTACCTTGTTACCTGTATCTTCGGACTGCTGTAGTTGACTGAGTGAACAACATGGTCAAATAAGGACAGAGTTTGCAAATAAACCTGGTAAAATGCCAGAAAATAACAAACATATTGGAGGATGTTTGACTGCAGATTATTTGTATTTCTCAGCTTGTGTTTTCAGTTCTATCAGATTCATTGACAGTGATGTGACACATCCAGTTGTAGGAAACTGGAACTATTTAACCATTTAATGCTGATTTGGTTATTTCTTATAAAGCATTCTTCAGCTTAACAGCTCACTTTCCAAATATCTCGTTCCCCCTCCTCCTATTAGATTACTCGGAATGACCACCTATGAAGAAACTTATTTGAGCCATTTGAAATGTGTCTGCCTGAAATCACAGAGAAATCCATACCTGAAGAGGTCTCTAGAATCTGAATTTCTAGTTTTATTTTTATTTTTTTATTTTTTTGCCTTTATTTTATTTAGATTGACTCAGCTCTGGGTTTTTTGGTTTCTCTATTTTCTCAGTCTGATGCAGCAATGCTGTTAGGATTTAGCTCACAAAGACTTGTAACAAGAAAGTCATCAGCTATGTTTGATCTCTGAAGGAAAGGGTGGAAAAAGTCTAAGCTTATTGCAGAGGAGGGGCTGCTGAAGGAAGGAAAGTGATGTGTGAGTTATAACCGGGTTTCAGAACTAGTAAAATGGGTGTGACATACTCCTTCCTTCCTCACAGCTCCAGCARCTTCACTAGGGCTTTACCTGTGGGCATGAAATAAGGGTCTGTCCTAGCAGCCAGAGGCCCTGTGCTCTGAGGGCTCAGTCCATGTTGCCCAGGCAGGAAAAAATAAGAACTTGTGAACTTGTTAGGCAGCAACCAGGCTGATTAGAAGGGCTAGAAAGACTTTTTTTTTTTTCCCAGGGAAAGAAAACAAATTTAGTGTATTATCCGCTATGGTATGTCTGAACGTCAGCTGAAGGTGGGCAGCTAACTCCCAGGATTAGCATGTTGCCTGAGGGGGAGGAGAAAAGTTGTTATACAAAATGGAACAAGGCAAATGAACTTCTATTCTGGATGAGCAGTGGGAAACACTGCCAACAGCAAGCTCAACTGATAAGTGAAATAGCCACTTGAGCGAGACTGGTCAAGGGCTCTTTCAGTTATTTAATGAAGTGCTGTTAACTTAGGACCCCTCAGCTTCAGTACCTGAGGTTTTTTTATAAGTATTTTAGGCTTTGCTCATATTCCTGAGCTCATTGACTACTTGGAGAATTTTTTAGATCATATTTCCCTAGATTTGTAGTGTTTTTCTTTCTTACTGTGTGAAAAGCCACACAACTAACAGAGCAAATTCATCCTATAGGGCAGCAAGGTGGTGAATCAAGCCCAGGAGCATTCTGAAAGCACTGGGAACAGGGGGTACCTTGGTCAGATTGGGCAAATCATCTCCCCAGGTGCTGTTTGGTGAACAAGGCTTCTGGCTCCAACATTTACCAGCTCCCAAGACTGTACATGTCACTTATAACAACAGCAGGTTAAAGAACTCAGTTTTATTTAGAGAGAAAGGAGTTGTTTTAAGAGTTTTGACCAAGTTCTTTTAAACCACAGTGGATAAAGCTCTGTCCTGTACGGCACCATTCTTCACTGGCAGGAGTGCCTGTTGAACTCATCAGCAAAGTTTCACTCTTTACAAAATGCAGAGGTACAGGCTTGCAGGCCTCACACTTTTGCAGATGTTTCTGCAAGGTGCATTGCTTCTCCCCTCTGTGCCTCCCTCCCAATTCCCCATCAGGGGCACCTGCCCTCCTGCACACGATCTCAGCAGCAAACCTGTGGCAAACACAACTGCAGCTGGTGAAAAGAAACACCAGAGATATACTCATGTGTTTTCAGCTCCACTTTGCAATTTAAATTAAGGAGAAGAACCCGACAGCACGCATGAACCAGGAGCTCCCAGCTACTGCTCTGTATGTTATTTCATGTCCTCGGTTCAGATCACCAGCAGCAAGACACTCTGTGGTATCGCTGCAGTCCTTCTGGCTGCTCCTGTGGGCCTGAAGGTGAAAGACATGACATAGAAAGACACCAAGTCAGCCTGTGATATCATAAAAACATCTTAGCTGAGGCTCCAGCAAATTTCTTTTGCAGACTTAGCTCCTGCAGTGCTTTCAAACGCAGTCTGCAGCCTGTGGACTTGGCTAGAGGACATAGAAGTCATTGTTGTTCGATAAATCACTGTAATGGCAGAGGGCGAGAGCAGGGACTTGTGCAGGCGGGGGCTCTGGCCGACTCCTGTCCTGAATCCCCTGCGCCTCAGGCCTGCCTGAGCCTGGCTTGCAGAGGTGAGTCTCCCATCTGGACTCAGCCACAGCCCGATGTTTGCGCTGGAGTCTGCTGTCACCATTGCAATAGGTCACACAGCACCGGCAGGCCAAGAAGTGCTTGGCTCGGTGTTTGGCTTTTGACCTGGGGACGGGGGCTGGCCGTCTGGGAGCAACAGCTCCTGCTGCAGTGCCCTGCATGTTGGGCTGCCCTTTCAAGCGGCTCCGTCGCCTCTGGATGGGGTCGAGGCTGATGTCTGACTGGGAGGAGCAGCTCTCGTTCCAGCCGGAGCCAGCGTTCAGGCTCCGCAGTGGCAGGGCGAGACGCAATGCCTTCCAGAACTGGGAGCCGGACCGCTTGGACTTCTCCCCCTTCCAGGTGACGAAGGAGACGGACTCCTTCAGCTGGAGGATGCTGGGGTGGGTGCACTGCAGCGGCCTGTACTCCACCACAATGAGCTTGGTGGCAATGGCGTTCTGGCACATGATGCCGAGCTTGAACTCCAGCAGGCTGATGCTCTTCTCTGTCAAGTAATCGGGACTCAGGACCACGATCATCCTACGGCTCCTCTGAATGAAGTCGAAAACTGCTTCAGTGGTATCTATGAGTGCAAGGGCAGAGGGATTGGGGTGCACGAAAGGGAAGGAACAGGGAGAGAAAAGCCAAGGAAAGCTGTTTCATGGTATACCTGCACAGATACCCCTTCCCAGAGAAGAAGGGAAGCTGGTGGAAGCCCAGTGAATTTTGATTTGCCCACAGTCCTGACTGCAGGAGCAATACCAACATTTTTGTTTTGCAGTTGGTTTTTGAGAAGGCTGTAGTGGTAAATGAGAGGCCAGGACAACAGGATAGACAAGTGGTCTGGCCAGCACAGTACTATGACTTCAGCCCTGTATGTTATCACCTCCTGCACAGAGAAATGCAGGAGTTTCATAAAGGGCAGTTCAAGAACCATCTGCTGCAGCTCTGGCAGCCCTTTGCACCAGGAGAACATAGTGAAGCAATCGCATAATCGGGCCTCAGCTTGCACGAGCGACATTAAAATCCACCTCCCTCCCTCTCATGCTGCTTATCCAGAAATTGAAGCATCCAAACTTAGAAATCTGGAAATGTCAGCCTTAAACTACTCCATCAGTTCCCCTAGCTGTGATGTGAGGTGAAAATACTGTCCTTCAAAGCATTTCTTATGGTTAATTGCAGTTTGTAAAGCACAGCAAGATGCTTAGTCGGAATGGTGCCAGGCAAGGGCAGCATCTCTTTTATTATGAGCACTGAAAAGCAGCAAACCTGAAGGATGTCCTTGGACTTCTAGCTATGACTTGCAATGCAGTAAGCATATTGAAGGTGTTATGGCTAATGGGCGAGCAGTGCACAGTATGGGAATTAATAGAGCTGTGGCACTTAGCAAATTACCTCAGACTGATTAACAGAATGGTTGTGAAAACTTAAAGAATATGTAAAAGTTGCCCACTTGCTGAGTGCTGGTGCCTGGTACAGGGGGACCTGAAGACAAGGTGGTGTTCTCCAGGACAGGGAGTGTTGGAGTGGGAGCTCTTGCAGACTTGGTGAGAAAACCCTCTTGTAGGATATGGTTGGTAAAGAATTTTCTTGGGGGAGAAGAGCTAATTGCTGTTTCCATCTCCTTTTGCATTGCTAAAGACACGGAGGGGCTACGCAATGGGAAGCGGCGGTATTGCAGCAGCTTCCAGCTCTTTTATGCAATTTCAGTCCCACTTTTCTTTACCCTATTTGCTATGAGGGGTTGGGGGCCGTTCCATGCAGTGAGAGCAGTGGGAAGGAAGAGCAGAGCTCTTTGAAAYCACCAGCAGAATAGGGCTGCAATTCAGAGGGCTTCCACCCTGGTGCGTTGTCCTTGTTGGTATCCTGACACCAGCAAGAGCTGATACATGGGCAGATCACTACAAAAAATCTGTAAGCCCTGTTTGATGTCCCATTTTGGAGACTCTTCTCACCCTCTGCCAGTGGAACGGTGGTGTTTTATGTAATAAAAATACTGTTCCTTCCATGCAGTGCCTTTTATTCTTCCAGCACTTGGCTGTTTCTATTTCCTTTTCTCACAGTGGAAAGTGCACTGTGTGGCACCTGAATGCATCTTATTTTAAATCCACACAAAGAAATATTTTTTTCAAAGACATATGGCCAGCTGTAAAACTCATTGTCACTAGATTACTTGCGGACCAAGGACTTGTGATAAAAAAATGACTGAACAATAATATCCTACCGGAGAAAGTAAGGCACTGTTTGGTTGTATAATGTAATACTGGAATTTAAATAAAACTATTTGGAGTATTTTTTTTTTAACGCAAGCTTTTTAGGGATTTGTCCCCGCACACACAGGAAAACACTGATTCATTGAAACCAAAAGTAGATGATAAAGTCAATTCTGTCAAAATCAACACTTAAAGCTGTGAAACGTTCTAACCACCCTGTTTCAAAGGCACAAAGAATTGGCAGCAATCTCCCAATTTACTGAGTCCAGACCTCATACAAACCCTTCTATAACTGATTGAGATCTATTCTGAAATCAGCTAGGCTTTAACAGTTTGTAAAAGAAAAAGCTCCTTTGCTGGTTTGAAAGACCTTCCTTTTTGAAACCGAAATCACAGAATCATAGAAAAATGTAGGCAGGAACAACCCTTGGGAGGTCACCTATTTCACCCTCATGCTCAAAAGAACAGATTAAATTAATGTGAATGATTCCAAAACTGTTGAAATGAAATGTTTTAGACCAAGGTGATAATGATGGTTTTCTTTTATCAGATTTTGAGTTTGCTACATTTTTAGAGACTCAACATTTTTTCAGCATGGAAAATGTAAGAGGTACATTTCATTTCTGGGAATGGGATGCCCTTAGACGTGGCAGACCAGGACAACCCAGGTTTACAATCAGATGTCCAGATTATGTCATAATCCTACCTCACAAAAAATCTCAGGTGGCCATTGCACAGTGTGCAGGCAGGATGGTTCCTCCCAGTGGCACCAACAGAGTTGGATGGGACAAGCAGGAATAACGTTGTTGGGGTCTGGGTACCAACAGAGCTGGAAATTAGATAGCCCTGGATATCTGCCCTTCACTAAAAAAACCTTCCATCTTTACTACACAATTACTACGAAGGACTCTGCAAATTTTTGTTGCATTACTTGTGTCTGCACTAATGCACCCCGGAGATAGAACAGAAGCATTTAAAAGCTGTGCATTTGTCTTAGCCCAATAAAAGCTGTGGGGTTAAATCCTCATTGTGTCACAAGTCTCTATCAACTAATCTGCTAGGATGCAGTCAAGGGAAAAAGTCAAGAAAATGAGTTGGAGGCGAAAAATGAAGATGAATGAACCTTTTTTAGCCAACTACCTGGAAGGCGATGGAAGAAGCAGCATGTGCTGTGGTTAAGGCAGATTTCCAAGCTCTGTCCAAAACTCTGACTAGTTGCTTGGTCTCTCAAGCAAAGGGATGGTGTTTCCATCGCATTTTTCTATCCTGTGATTGCAGAGTGAGTGCTTCCTGGATCAGAAACTTTCTCTGTGTGCATGTACAACTGCTGGGTGACATTTGGCTGCTGCATGTCTCTGCATTTCTGCCTTTTTGGCCCAGGTGGCAGGAACGGTATCTAAGGCTTGGGCTGGGTCTATGCAGCCAAGAAAACCCCACCCTCTAAGGAGATGTCCCCAAATGATCTTGATGCCTGGACTACACAGTCATCTTTCTTTAACACCCTTTCGCAGATGTAATGGGGAGGAAAATGATACTCATGAGAAATGCCCAAGGACTGAAATGCAAAAGTGAAAATGTTTTATTGAAAAGCAAAATAAAATAACACTGACACTTCACAGACCAAATAACACAAAGGCAAAAACATACAGAAAAGAGAAGGGAAAACTCTGGAACAGCTGTAAAACATCAAACAGCACAGGGGGAAATATCCATTCCAATTTGTGCAAAGCTGTTTCCCCATGAAATAACAACGAGGAACTTTGTATGAGCTGCATATTGATAAATGTTAAGTTATAGCAGAGACTGAAATGAATCAACTGAACTGGACAGACACTGTGACAGGATCCTCTAATGGAAACCACATGTGGCATAGGAAGTAATGGAAGGTTTAGTTGAGGAGCTTTGCAGAGCTGCATTGCAGCTGACATTTGGGTTTGCCCCTGGTCTGGCAGCTCCCACTGAAGCCAGTGGTCAAGCTCCAGTCCACTCCTTCCACACTGCTCCCTTCAGACCTCTTATGCCCATTTTAGACCATCTCACTTTTTGCCTTGTGGGTGTTCTGCTGAGCTTTTGCTTCGCATCTCTTGGTAATCCTGTTCTGGGGTTGCAATGGCACCAAAGGCCACTGCAMTGTATGCCAGAGAAAGACCACAGAATCACAGAATCACAGAATCGCTGAGGTTGGAAGGGACCTCTGGAGATCATCTAGTCCAACCCCCCTGCTCAAGCAGGGTCACCTAGAGC
>NW_020449641.1:3570278-3619288 GCF_003343035.1 Apteryx rowi | reverse complement strand
CTGTAGACTTCCTTCTTCTGGTTGAGTTTTGCCAGGAGCTCCTTGCTCATCCATGCAGGTCTCCTGCCTCCTTTGCTTGACTTCCTACTCATAGGGATGCACCACTCTTGAGTCTGGAGGAAGTGATGTTTGAATATTAACCAGCTCTCTTGAACACCCCTTCCTTCTAGGGCCCTAACCCATGGGATTCCTCCAAGTAGGTCCCTGAAGAGGCCAGAGTTTGCTCTCCTGAAGTCCAGGGTTACGATCCTACTTGGTGCCCTGCTGCCTCCTCGCAGGATCCTGAACTCCACGATCTCATTATTTATTTGGAAAACTTTTAGAATAAAAACAGCAAAGTAAATGAGGCTTTAATTTCCAAAATAATCAGACTTAGTAAAATATCAGCAGAAACTCTCTTGGTGCCTCAGCCAAAAGTGAGATGCAGTGTGGCGAGGTCTGGGATGTTAATTGAATTTATGCATATTTCTGAGACAATCTTTTAAAAATCAAATTGGAATCTAACACAGTTCTGCTTTGGCCTCAGGGCCTTCCCTCTGCCTGCAGATCTGGCAGCTGCTTACAGAGATGCTGAAAACATGAACAAAAAGATGAAGCTGGGCAAAATGAAGCAGTTGCAACGGCTTCACAAAGCTTAGCATATTTTTGGGTGCTGTCTCATACAAATGAAGCTTCATGGTGTGTGGGAATCTGCTCTGCCTTTCTGCAGACAACCACAGCAGGAAGGCTCAACAACAGCAAAACTTTTAAGCACCTCCGAGCAAATGAGAAGCTCCACTGCCTTCAGTGAGGCTGACTGCAATTTTTCACCTGCTTGAAACAAAGCTTATTGGGGGTGGAGGGGAGGAGAGACGAAGAGGAAGGTGAGAAAGAAGAAAGCTCTATTTGTTCCACATTTTTACAGTACCTGGCCCAGTGGTGTGGGTGGCTGGGGCCCCCAGCTCCCCTGGAATACCATTAGTAATCATAAGGGCAAGGGGGCTTTGCTGACACCAGGAATCAGCCCCGCACCTTTAAAGCTGGGCTGCTTGCTGGGTCACCCACAAACCTCGCAGCCCACTTGAGCGAATAGTGCACATACTCCGACTTGTAGTGCCTTTTTAATGCCATTATGGATGGCTACACCTCACCCGCTGGACACCAGCAGAGTGAAAGCATGAGTCAGAGCTGACTCAAGAGCGATCATTATCCACAAAAACTAAACGTACTTAGTGTGTGCAACATTGAATTCCACAATTATGTGAGAAGGCCCTTGCACAGGCAGCTATGGGAATATGGAGGCACCCCCAGAGCTTGTAGTATTATGTGAAAACACTGTGAACAACAGTGCCAGCCAAGGCCCGCTGTGCTCTGGTCTGTCCCACCAGGGAAGGGACACTCCCCCCTCGTCTGAAAGGCCCGTCTGCAGGCGCATTAACACACAGGCCCTTTCCTGTGCCTGCTGCCTCCCATTTAAGCAAGGACTGGTACTCTGTGGCTTTTGTGAAAGGCTGCAGAAGCTGAGACAGACCTGTTCTGCAGCTTTGAACCGAGAACAAGAGGGGCAGAGGTTTGCTCTGTAAAAACCAAGGTGGGTTTAAACCCGAGCCCTGAATTACAAAAACAGTGATGCTCATCATACCCAGCCAGTATCATCTGAGGGGTGCTATCCAGCTGGATAGACCTAATAGCTTTTAATAAGGGAAGGAAAGTTCAGGTAAGTTTGTGGGGTTCCCTGGGAAGCTGGGCAGATATCTAGTGTGCTGGTGTCCTTGGCAGCACCTTCCACAATGCTTTCCCACCGGAGCAGCGCAGACAGAGCAGGGGGGTTCAATAGTAAATTGGGGTTCCTTGCAGTGCTTGTGAAGTCCCTGAGTTTATTCTACAAATAAGCACCTCTCACACATGTTCCATGACCTGTGCTAACAAGAGATTCCCCTGGATTAAGAGCATTACAGCCCTGAAGGATCTGGGACACCTGGAAGACTGCGGAGTCCCAGAGACTGACCACTTATTAGTAGAAATGATATAATACACATAGCACATAGCAGAGCTTTAAAAAAACAAAAAGATTTGCTTCTGTAACAGCCATTTCACACTGGCAAACTACCTGAATGCATCTGCTCCTACAAGAGTGTGGGGAGAGACAACGAGGAGCCTCAAGAGTGTAGGGGCTGTAGTGTGCTTCCCCCACGGAAGCAGAACTCTGCGATCCTGCAGGACTATGAGGCGGGGACACATGTGAAAGGCTCCACACTGGAGACACTGTTCAAACTGTCCCCCAGGCTCCATGGTGGGGATCAGCRAACAGGAAGGAGTGAAGCCTCTTAGCAGAGGAAAAGAGCCCTGCCTGGGAATTTAAAGAGGGTCCAGTAGAAATTGGAGCTTGGAGTACTGGCCTGTACAAATGCCATGCTATCACCAGGTGCTGGCTGCACCCCACCTACACAGTCCAAATTCAGACCTTGAGCCTGGGACTTTTGTAGTTGATTAAAAGTGTTAGCATTTGCAGAAAGGAGGTGTGTGCATCTTTGGTCAGGGCAGTAGGAAAGCTGCAGGGAAGCATGACTGTCCTCTGAAATGCTTGGGACAGGGTCTTTCATGGCAAACCCTGAGTTCCTTCCCACTCCCCAGCCTAATTTGTGGATTTTTTTTTTTTTTTATGATAGTGTCAAACATTTCTCAGGGAGAAATATGAAGGCTCTTGCCCATCGAGGCTTGAACTCCTGCTAATTTTTTTACTGGCATCTCCACCTGCAGCTGCTTCCAGAACCTGCCCTTTGGAAACTTGGATTTCTCGCCTTTCCATTTAATGACAGTCAAGGCTGCCTTGGCCTGCTTCAGCTCCTTCACCTTGCTCTTCTTGATGGCTTTGTACTGCACTAGAATGACTTTGATGCTGCCCTTGGAGGCCATATTCTCTAGACCAGCCTTGAGCTCCAGCAGGGCCTGTGTCCCCTGCAAGACGTAGTTGGGGCTCAGGACAACAAGCAGGCGGCGGCTTTTCTGGATGAAGCTCAGGGTTTCATCTGTGACAACTGGGAGAAAGAAACATCAAGGTGGTTAGTGATGGCTGAGAACAGGCTGCTGAGCTGCTAAGGTGATGCCAGGTTCCTCTCAGAGGGGACAATAAAATCCCTTGGAGGCCCTCTCCAGAGAYTACGCTAGTGATCCCAACACTGAAAGTGATCCTAGGTAGGGCCTCCTACCCTGCAACTGGTACCCACTGCCCCAGACAATAACATCTACTGCTCCCAGCCTCAGTCTGCCTGTCTCTCCATGATATGTGGACAAGGTGCCTGAGGTAGCTACATGTAAAAAGCGCTGTACTATGTGGCAGTGACACCATTCGATGCCATGAGGATGCCAAGCAGCAAAGATGGCTGCTTTGGTAGGCTCAGATTTAGCTTCCTTCTAGAGACTGTGGAAAAAGAGACTGTTCAGAGCAAAGCATAAAAATTGTAGGGCCTGATCCCTGGACCAGCTGGACAACACATGACCTCAAGTGAAAAAAGACAATCCAATTAGGCGGCAGGAAGCCTATGCTTAAATCCTCCTTTGACTGATGTCCAGAATGACTGTGGGTGATCCTTTCATCTCTCTTGCTTTGGTTTCCCAACAGCAAGCACACACAAGAATTATCTATGCCCTCCCTAAGTGTCCTTACAGGTTAATTGACTCTGGAAATCCTATTACCCTAACTACTGTTTTTCATCCAGTTGTTCCTGTTACTGTCATTGATGAAAGCAGATTTGTGTTTCTAGAAGTGACAAGTGCAACTGCTCAGAGGATTTTTAATGAAGTGTCCAAAAATGACACCCTTAGAGCTGAATACATGTCATGGTAACTGTGGATCCTCTATGGTTTTCTAACATTTGCAGGTAGATTGTCCTTAGCCACCTTTCTGTAATTAATGTGAAGCCTCTTTGCAACTGTGAATCCCCGAGATTGCTCCCTCTGTTGCAGGATCTCCCACGCTTCATTGACAAGGGAATGTTCTTGACTGGTCAGAAGATACAATGGAGAATAAAATAACACTTACACATAACTTCATTTAGCTGTCAAGCACGTTTGATTAGCTCCTGTCAGCACACTAGCAGGATAATCCATCTCCCACTGTTTCTTCATCAAGGACAACATAATTCTCTACCTATGACACAGATGCACACACCGGAGGCAAGACACCAGCTGCCAAAAGCTATTTCCTGGCCTGGCATGCTTCCCCAAGAAGGAGATTAGTCAAATCCCAGCTAAGAAGCGGTGGGGAAGCCACAATAGTGTTGCATATGGCACTGCAACTAAAAGTGACCCTCTCAGTGCTCAGGAAGTCTTGGCCTTTGAATTCATCAGACTAAGGCAACCAGTGACTACTGCTGTGTGCAGGGATGGGAGCACTCCCGGGGGGGGGGGGGCTGGGGCTGTGGACAGAGAGCTGAGCTAGGAGGAAAAAAGGGAAGGATGGAAATAAGTGGCAGAGTGGAACAGGAGGGAGATGTAAGTCCCAAGGAACAACTGGTGAGAACAGGTCTGTGTGCAGGAGCTAGCTGCAGCTGTTTTGAGCTCTGAGCTGGTGGTAGTTCTGGAAAGCCCAGTTCAGCAGCTGGGCTGCCTGGTAGACAGTGTGCCTCTCCTTTCAACAGTCCCATGTCTGTGCACAAGCGGGAGAGAAGTGGAGGAATGGCAGAGACTAGCATCTATCCATTCAGCTTGGCTCATGAGCTTGCAACCCTTTTATAACAGGCAGTGGCCAGCATCTGTTCAGAAGAGCTTTTGCAGTAAAGCTGCAATGTCCTTCTTGAAACCCCCTTTCAGGAGCTCTGCACTGGGGCATCATGATGCCAACATTGCTGTTCCACAGACGGAAGCTGGAACAAGCCAAAGGCAACCTGAGGACACACTTCTCTGGATCAAGCACAAGATCCAAGCTTTCAGCAGGGCATCTCCTTATGGCAAGCACAGCTCAACGTGCAGCCGTGTGTGTCCTTGACCATGCACACAGCAGAATAGTGGGGCAGATGAGAGTACACAGCCATGACTACTCTGCTAGCTGTTCGCTTCACACCTACCCATGACCAAGACAAATGGCAACCTGACCCAGGGGTTCTTCTTTTGCCACACAGGCTGTTGTTCACCACAGCACAGCTTGGCTGATTTTAATCTTTTAGCTCTGTCTTTTATTTTTTCTCTCTCTCACCTAGCAGAGAATTGGATCAGGTTTGAGTGGGAGGAAGGAGGCAGTTGTCTGCCTGCAGCCCTGCTGCCATCAGCTGAGATCTCCTCAAACTTCAGCAGTCAAGGAGACATGGGCAGAGACCACAATCTGGTGTGCAAATGCTGAAGGCTGCGTGGCTGCAGGCAGTACAGCTAGCCAGCCAACAGGCAGTATTTGCAACAGGACAAGAAGCCTTACTAAGTAAACTGACTTCCTTCATGCAACCAGTGAATACACTTCTGGCCTACAGCAGTCTTAAGCAGCACAGAGAGAGGGAAGCTGCTCTACTGATTAGCCTCCCAAATTAAACAACCTGAACTATTAGCACTTGCAAACCTGCTTTGAGCACCAAGCAAACAGAGCCTGGAGGATGACCTGCCAGTGATTCAGGCTTTCCTTAGAACTAACAGTGTCAGGATTACAGCTCTCTTCCCATCCCTGGGGCACCTGTATTTATTTGCCCTTAAACTTCGAGGTGCTGTAGTCTGGCAATGAGCTAGGAGAGAAAGATAAAAGGATCCTGAACTGATTCTGCTTCCTCCCACACAGCTCAGGCTGGACTGGGACTCCAGCAGTCCCTCCTGTCCCACCCGAAAGTAAGTAAGTGAGTCAACACCACACAGACTTCATCTGCACAAGTTCTGATGTCGGTGGGGTCCTGACCTGAACCCATGAGTTCAAGCGGTCTGTGCACTGACAACGGTTAGGCTTTGATCTCTTAGTTGGGTCAGGGACCCTAGAGCCACCTTGGCCTCCCAGACACTAGAAATTGAGAGTGTTGGGTAGATTTGTGTCCTTGCTATGGTACCTCTGTGACTATACGTGTATCTGGAGAGTTCCACAAACTTCCATTCTTGGTGATTCCCTTCATCCTTGTAGGGGGCTTTTTGACTAGAACCGTGGCATATGATTTAGCTTGAAACAACAATAAGGATATCTACATCTTAGTGAAGAGATTAGTCCCACTACACGCAACGAAGTATTCTTAATCATAGCTACCAATTGTATGCTATCTTAGACATAGACTCTCTAATTAATGAGGGTGAGTGGGAGGCCTCCTGGGAAGACACATTATCTTCTCACTGATGCTGGCAGGGTGTTCTCCACCCTCCCTGAAGCAAACACTCCTGGTATTTATGGTCACTCACTAATGCTGTCTGAGGCCTACCAGTCTGGTCCAGTATCATACTCTCCCCGTGTCTTTCCTTTCTAGCCTTGACTTCACCCCCATTTCTTAAGGCAGCTCAGAGGTTTGTACAAAGGTCAATGGGCCAGTTGCCTTGTGTTGCTAGATCCATCACTCCTCGTACATCACTCTTGGAGAGAGCAATGGAAATGAGCAACCTCTACCACTTTCCCATAGCAGCCTTTCAGGTGGCCTGGAGCATCTGCTGCATTGTAATGTGAAACAAAAATACTAGAAGATACCAACAAGAGATGATTAACAGAGATGGGGAAAATAAAGGATAAAGTTAAGCTGGAGAGGCCAGCTCCTATCAGTTATCAGTACCACAAAGACAATAAGGAAGAGAGGATGTGCATGCAGCACAGCACCCTGTGAAATACTCACTTCCCCCGGGGAGGCTGTCTCTGTCGAAGATACACAGCTTGTACCCAAACTCATTCTCCAAGACTCCCCGCAGCGTCAGCAGCACAAATTCCTCCTCTTCCGCATTTCGTGCATAGGACACATATACATCGTACTCCTTCCCATCTGAGTGTTGGGATTACAGAGAATCACAAAGAGCAGAAGAGACACTTGTGATACTGGCTGAGTCTTTGACTTGCTTCAGAGGAAAATCAAATATGAAGGCCCACTTTGAGCCCTCAGGGCTTTCCAGGTATCATGAATTAAAACACACTGATCTCTACAGTTACAAGAGAGCAGCGGTGCCCCTTTGACTGAATGGGCAGATACCCAGACACCACTGGGTTGTTGAAGCAGAAGACTGCAACAACATAACCACCTCATTCTGTGCAGTTTCCCTTATACTTTTACATCTCTGACATTGCTTGCTCTCATTACTGTCAAGTCCCATGAGCAATCCCACCAAACAGAGATTTGCACCCTGACTACATCCTCTGAGAGCCTCAGCACTCCCTCGGGAGGTTCACACAACAGGCTGTGAGGGCAAGAAATTAACATCCTCCTCATCCTGCAGAGGGAGAAATCTCAGCTCAGAATTTAAGAGATGAATTTCCAGCAGYATAAGGCGGCTGTGGCAAAACTGAGGATAGAAGGGTCATTTCCAGATCCTGTGCTTTAGACGCTTAATAACCTCCCCCTTTCAGATGCCTTCACCCATCTCAAAACAAATCACATCTGCTTCTCTAATCCTTACACAGAGTGACCAGAGAAACCACGGACTTGTTGAAACTTGGTAACTTTTCTCTGACTGTTTTGATCACATGAAATAGCTAGCCTTCAGTGAAGCAGCGTCCAGGGAGCCTGACATGTCCACACTTCACCCCTGCTGAGAACATGGAGGACTTCTCTCTCTCCTTCCCCCAGTCCCAAGTCTGACATCTCTTGCTCTAAAATGACCCAGAAACCTGCAGGTATAAACATGGAAGGTCAAAATGTTATTTGGCTGTGAAGAGGGTTAAAAGAGCTTATATGAAAATTCCTATATACAAATGAAGGGTCTGGCCGGTAGCAGGATAAAATGAACGTAACATCTTTAAATTCTTACCTAGAATGGTTTCATCTGTTCCAAAATGGGCCCGATAGAAGAGAACCATTTCAAGCCAATAAACGTGATAGATGACTATCAGCACCACAACGAGCAGGATGGTTGCTCCCAGTCCACAGGCCAGCTCCACGGTGTACTTTGGTGGCACAACTGAGTTTGAAAAGAAAGAGGGGTCCTGCTTTACAGAACAGGCTGGGCCTTCAGCTAAGTAGGAACAAGTCTGTGTCACGTGCAGCCAAGGAACAAAGTGGAACACCGGGGAATAACAGCCAAGAGCTAAGCTGGCCCTTCAGAGGAACATGGCCAAGCCAAGGCCCTTCTGGTAGGACGCGCAATGGCTGGCCATCCTAGAGTACCTTTTCTGGGTTACCAGGTGTGGGTGGGACTGGCGGGGCACAGGCATCAATACAAGTCAGAGCAAGGGTTGGAATTCTGCTTCTGAGTGAGACACTGTGAGCAGCCAGCTGGTACAATGACCTGTACATGGAAACCAGTTGCACAGTCCAAAGCCAGCTCATGGACCGTGGCCTTCTCAGGAGCATGTGCAACCTCTTAGAGCAACACCACAGCAAAAAGCCAACCAAAGCTCACCTGCAGCAAAATAAAAGTCATGGCCACCACCTTCCCTCCTCATCAAACACACACAGTTCTTGTGGCTTGTCCCAGACTGATAACAAGGATATAACTAGCCATGACCTGATTTTTTTCTGTCAGGAAAGAAGAATCTGTGTTCATCTCAGAAAAGCTGAAATGCTGGCAAACAAATAGGACAACTTTTGCACACCAAACCACAACATGGCAGACTCCCTCCATACAGTGTCTGACATGCCACTGCTGTTTCCTTAAATTAAGGACAGGAAATAACTCTGCTAACTGTATCTCTGGGCAACTCAGTTTTTATGGTGATTCAGGTGGCAGATGACATGCGCACTAGTAAATTGCACGATAAGAGAAGAGTGTCGCGGTCTGTGGGAGTAGCGGGAAAGAATCAGATGCAGTCGCAGAATGCAGATTCAATTCCAGCTTTATTCAGCAATTTGCTCATCTTATATATGTTTGTGCAGTCATGGCATACAGGCACGCGGCACCTTGGCCACTTTGATTGGTTAGCTGCTATCAAGCAAGCGGCGTTCGCTGTAGAACATGCAATAAGCACGCACTAGCAATAGCTGTATGATTGGTTTACAGCTTCTGTCCACGCGCCTAAAGCAGATATATGATTGGTGCAATAGTTGCTGTTCACGTGGAGGGGCTTGTCAGCCCCCTCCTTGACTTGTTTACCACTACTTGTCTTCCCCTTCTGTAACAGTCTAAGAATGCTCAAGGACAGTTCACATAGCCGCAGGGAGCCTCCCTCTATTGTGCCTTTACTGACCTCTAGAGCCTCCTTGAGCAACCTTTATAATTCTTCATACAGATGATTATTCTGAAGCACTGCAAGAGCCCCAACAGAAGAGCAGTAAGTCAAAACATTAAATTTACAAAACTTAATAAGTTTTATTGGAAACCAAACCACCAAAAAGAAAATGGAAAGAATTTAACAAGTTTCATCAGCTGATAAGCAGCAGCAGCAGCTCCAGCACAAGAGAAGGAGAGGGAAACCTTCCAGAAAAGCAGGAAAGATATATAAACTAATATAAAGAAAGGGTTGAAGAGAGACATTTTCTTATAGCCAACATGTATAGCTACTTGCTAAAAACTGGAAGGCAAGTGGGGGATTAGGTTCTGGCATGCTTGATATTCCTATGTGTGATGGGATGATCTGCCTTGAGCTTAGCTTAAGGTTGTTCTGCCAGCAGTGGTCTGGGCTGGTTCTTGCAATTTGCTGTGAAATGGAGCAGAAACAAAGGGTTGTAAGTAACCAGGCTTACTCAAAGGGAATCTACTCAACTGCCTCAGGTACAGCAGGAGCAAGCAGGAGAGGAAGAGAAGGGAGTGGATAGTAAAGATCAGTCCGTTGGAAACAGCATTTAGGCACTGCTGTACAGAGAAAGAATTTGAAAGTTTTAGATTCTCTGCTGCTACCTGTACAAACATTACCATCCCAGAAGAATGATGTAGGATGAACATGCTGGTAGATGGTTCCAGCCTTTTTTAATTGTGTGCTTGATCTATTGTTCCTTTCTAATGATCCAGAAAAGGGTTACCTCAAATGAGCGGGACTAAAAATGAAAGAGGACCAGGACTAAGGATGTACTGGCCTTGGCGAAAAGAAGATTTTGCAACCTATCCTTCCAGCAACCACACTGGTAATAGACTGTATGAAAGAAGAGAAAGAGCTCTCCCAGTAAAGATCTCTGTGAGCCCTCCCACGTTATTGGGGCAGAAATGGAGGGAGAAAGTGGCATGAGCTATACAAGGGAGGGCAGCATCTCTTATGGGAGAAGGGAGATCTAAATTGCAGCAAGCAGGTCTCAAAGGTCTAGAGGAAGTTGATAAGGAGGCAGAAATATCCACCTTAGTCAGGAAATCTCACATAACTATACTAAAGGCTTAGTTCTTATTTCTGTCAGATGTGTTTTTGAAACAGGAAAAAACAAGCACGTTTGATGAAAGAAAGCTGTCAATAGCAAAAAACACTCTGAATTGTCCTTTTCATCTTTGCTGGATCAGTCCATGCCAACTATGCTGAGATGCTTGTGTCTAGAATGGGGCATTATCACAGCAAGGAGTAAAACCCCTGGGCATTGCGCTTAGACTGTCCCACTCCCTGAGGAATGTCGAAGAGTTTAGTCTGCCTTCTAGAGGAGGTCTTGGGCTTCTCACTGAAAAGCTCAAGCCCAGCAGGTTGTTTGTTCCTTGCACCCTCCTTGCTGCTGACCTCCTGGTAAATCCAAGCTTGGAGAGAGCTATGGGCATCTCCAGTATGCAGAGATCCTATTTAGGGAGAGTTTCTGGCAGCTTTCCAGGAACGAACACTACTTTAACAATGTCTGATGCTTTTTTCAGTAAAGTCCAATCTCAGAGGCCTGTTCTATGCAACAAGCAAAAGATGGTTTGGTCCAGGCTGCAAATGCAAGTGTTAAAAGGAGATGGACAGCTTTAGTTAAAATAATTCCATACTCAGTCCAGAATGAGTTTTCCGGGCCTGGGTAGTATTTAAAATTTGATAAAAGGTAACCCTGGCACAAGGAACTCTCTGTAATATTGACCTCTGCTAGTCTGCAAAGGGAAAGCCAGCTCACAGTTCAATGTACCTTGATACACAGATCCAACTCACCCATGCTTTTCTGGTGGTAGGTGGGTTTGCGTTTCAGTTCCTAGTGCCCAGCAAGGGGAGAGCTGCTCTGTTCTGTGCTGATGGCCCTTGCTATATATACCCTGTGAAACAGGCCAGGGCTAAACCCTCCTCCCACTTTTTTATGCATTTAACAGACTCATGACACATTTTGTCTGAGCTGCAGAGTGGTGTCAGAGCACCACAGAAAGAAATGAGCCTTGGGTTAGGCTGCTGCAGGAGATACATGCATGTTCCCCTGCGTAGCACACACTGAAATTGGAAGTGAATGTGGGGGCAAAGGAAATCAGGAAACTCCCAGTTCTAGGTGGGAGAGCATCACCCAGAAAGGTCCTACAGCTGCTGCGCTGTAGCAATGCAGTACCATCAAGTACTACTGGACTGGGATAAACTACAGCCTAAGGTATCTTGGCTTGAAGTCTACATGCTCTAAAGGATGGATGGCCAACTGGTAGCTCCTGGGTCAAACAAAACTCTCAAGCATCTGACTACAGGGCAGCGTCGGCTGTGGGCTGAAGGGCAGTGGGAATCCTAGCTATGCAAGGGAGTGAGCCAGCCAGGCCTGCTAAGGACGGCGCTACCCCAGCAGTCACTCCAGATTCGCCCACATCCAGTGCAGCCATGGAGCAGTACAACCCCTGGGGAACCAACATCATCTTCTGAAGGGGACCAGCCCATGCTCCTCTCCCCTCAGCCCTCCCGGCCATACCATGCTGTCTCCAGGCTCACATATTCGACTCCCATCTCAGTGCTATATGGAGGTTCGCTTCTGTGTATCTGCTTATCTGTAAAACCACAACACACACTTGGAGAAGGGATTTCTTAACACTCTCCTTGCTCTTTCCCKGTTCAGAGGGACATCAAGTAAGCTGAGATCATTTCTGGTACAAACAGCCTGTGCCCTTGGGTCTGCTTCAGTTGTGGTACGTGGATGGGATGAAAAAACAGTTCTACGCTTCCTTCTTTCTCCCCAGGCCTTTGATCACAGTAGGATGTATCTGATATGCACCCTTGGCAAGAAGAAGTGCAATCTGGGCAGCAGTAATACTGCAGTGTGTACAGAACAGTGTGTGTTGGGGAAAAGCACCTGATGGAATTATTTGTTTCCCTTTTGTTTTGTAGGACCAACAGTCCTGTTTGAGTGTGCCTCATTTTACACCCATGCTCTGCAAGTATTTTACCTTTCATGCGCACTACGGCCTGGCTATGGTCCTCCCCTCTGGCATTTCTGGCATAGCAAGTGTAATTGCGTTTCAAGTCCTCTGGTGTGGCTTTTGCAACCGTTAGAGTCCTTATGATAGTTTTGTCTTCAAAATTTCCAATAATTTCACTGGAAGAGAAAAGCTAGAACATTACACATGTGAAACCACAGTGAGTTCTTAGTGATGAACAGTCCTTTCCCTGATGGAACCTGAGCCTTTCTTTAAAAAACACCTAAACTGATACTTAAGAATTGATATATATTTCACATTTTAATATGGAAAATTTCAGCTGCGACTGTTCCTTTATCTGATTTTGCTTACGTTATTTTGCCATTCATACTTCTCTCATTGCAGATGTGTCACATTGTATTTTAAGAGACAAAGAATTTCTTGCCTACAAAGCAACAGATTTTATGAACTCTGGATTCAGAGTCCATCGCACATTCCTTGTGCAATCCTGGATGACTCACTTTGTGCCTGAACTTATCATCTGCAAAATGGGGATAACAATATTTCCTTTTGCCTCTTATTTTTCTACATAGGTTTGCAAACTGATTGGAGCAGTGACTGCCTTCGACATGTTGTTCAGTACCCAGCAAATGGAATTCTGAACCTCATTTGGGTTCTTCATGTAATCGAACCTCTATTCTTCCTAATAACTACTACATATAATACTACATTTTTGTTCTCAGCCTCTGGCTTTTGAAAGATTTTTTCATTTGTGCTATTTTGGAACATTCCTGTAAACAAAATTGTGCCTGTCCATGTTTTAGAAGTGAAATCCCACAGTAGATTTGCAAACCTGGGCAATTAAGTATTTGACACTTCCAGCTGTTGTCACCCTATCAGGACCTGAATGAGTGATGGTGTGAACTGCTGGATAAAGTTCCCTTGAATCCTTCTGTAAGACGAGGCACTGGCAGGGCCCACAGGCCTCTTCCCCGAGCTCCTGACCCTCATCATGGGGTGGTGCAGACACAGAGTTTTCTGAGTGACAGAGGGAGGAATTCTACAATTCTACTGAGACAAGTGGGGTATTTGGTCCCCAGTATTTGTGGTGGAAGAGCAAGAGTAGAGGGATGGTAGGAGGCCTCCAAAGATCTGATGTTCTTTTGTCTGGAACTATTCATCTAACCACTTGCCTTGTTGTTGGGATAGCCACATGAACACACATCTGCTGGAGCAATCTCTGAACTGCCATTCAGAAATGAGCTGTCTCCTGGCTCTGTGTGCCATAACTTATCCTCTGTTTAAGGTCAAGGACTCTGGGCAGCTCTAGCAGAGGAACATACAGTACTCTTGCACATCTGTACCCAGGACCCCTCTGCAGGATCCAAAGAGAGGGTGAGATATAAATGAAGGTCTACATTACTAAGTGTTACCTTTGTGTGACTTTTATCTTGGGGTCCATGATGTCATCTGTGTTTTTCCCATCTATGGTCCACCACACCTCAGTCCGGGAGTCCTTTAAGAAGGTGAAGAAGACCTCACAGGACAGAACAAGCTCACCTCCTGGGAAGAAGAGAACACAGTGAGGTGGATGGCACAGCACGAACAGCACCATCCTGACTCCTGTGCTTTCTGGTGACCCTGTCAGCCTGAGCTCTGCCTCCTCCCAGGAGGGAACAAGGCCAGCATACACCTTCAAACATCTGATAATGGTTGAACACTCTGGACACACTGATTTGTGACAGACAAATAAATAGGAAAAAATATCCTGCCTTCCTAGTTACTTTAGAAATTCCTTGACTGCGCTGGATGATCTACCCATGGGAGATGGTCCATGCCTACCACTTCCTCGGAAAGCAGGGCAGTGTTAATGATCCCCCACTGCACAGCGGGCAGTTGCCTTAGAGAACAGGGTCAATTCCACAGAAGCATTTTGGTGTAGGAACACTTGTTCAGGTACTTAACTTCCCAGCAAGATCAGGGTTTGCAGCCTAAATCTTTGCGAACCAGAACCTAAGTGACTTTGTCTCACAGCTGGGCTGTGGGAGAACTCTGACCTTTTGAGCCAAAAAGCAGTGCTTTAAAAGTGAAGACTGCAGTTAATCATCACCATTGGCACCACATTTATTACATCAATCAACTGAGATCAACTCATAATGGGACAAGTTTAGGGAACTGCTCCAAAGAGCTATCCATCTAAACAGATGGGATGGGGGAAGGAGTGTAATACACTATTACACAACGCTGTGAGGTCAGCAAAAGGAGGGTTGCCATTGATTAGGAAGTAGCCAGCTAAAAGAAGGGAGGGGAGAAGAGCAAACTGCAGCAAGAAGGGTGAAGCCACCGAGGGGTCAAATGAGGGAGGGTTGGAGCAAACAGCCAGGGACAGGGCTGAGACAAAGTCATACAGGAATTTCTCTGAGCAGCTGACAGTCCCCATTTTGTCTGCTTCTGCAGCTGCTCCAGCCTGTTGGAGTCCTGTATTTCCATGCCTGAATATCTCAAAAAAATCTGTGCGCTCAAATAAACTTTTAAAGCTGTGCTCTCCTATTCTGCCATTGAGAACTGGCACCCAACACTATCTGCTAGACAACTTGTGGTAGCTTTCTTGATCTGTGAGGAAAATAGTCAGGGAAAGCATTGCGGGAGCAGAGGAAGGGGAACCCCTCTGTGCTTGGCTGGCTGTGTCTCCCCATCTCTGYGGGCAGGCTGCCAGGGCAGGCACAGCAGCTGGCTGGCATTGCAATTTACCTGGGTCCAGCTCGTAGACAACTTTCTCATTTGGAGAGATGAATTGTGGTGGCAAGGCCTTGTTGGGAGACCCTGCAGGAGAGAGCAGAGAGTCCCCCACCGGGGGCACAGACTTCATGAGACTCTGGGATTCTTGCAGCCTCGCTCATGATACCCCGCATTGCTCATGCCCTGATCTAACTTGTGATCAACCCTGCTGCAGAGTTTCATCCAATGAGAACTCTAATCCCAGCCCTCAAATTCAGTGCCAGACACAGAATTTGAAGCTCCTCCAAAGCTTAGGTACGTCTAGATGGAAAGTTTTGGTTCCTCCCACATTAAAACACTCCCATGTCCCTTTGGGTCCCGGAGGGTACATCTCTCATGAGGCACAATCTATAATAGAGGTTTTTTTTATTGCTGCTCCTAAAAATAAAGTACAAATGTGATTTCCTGCTATGGGTATATAATTCTGCTCTGAAAGCAGCAGGCACCATAGGACTCAGCATGTGCTCYACCGTTCACCAGGTTTCTAAGCTCCTTCTACAATTCACTGCCAGCTAGACTGAGCCCTTGTCACTGGCACAGACCTCTCCAAACACTGGGCTGGGTAACTGGAGTTAGCAGTCCTGCCTGGCTGAGCGGCAGTCTCAGCCTCAGCACATAAGCCTTCAAGTTTGAAGGAAGATTAAGGCAAGTTGGCTATGATGGGACAATTCTGCAATTTATGACAAGCAAAGGGCACTGGAGAGAAATATTAACAGTGCCAGGGTTATGCGTTCACATGCCAGCAGAGGGTACCCCTGACCATGTCATAGGCTGCATGTCGCCAGTCTAAGCCTGATCGCCTGCTGTGCTCTTTGGGGCATTCGGCATCTTAGTTGGTAGGACCTCTAGTGTGACATGCACTGGGCAGTCCCCCATGCTGACCCCAGTAAGCAAAAATATACCAGTGACAGGTGAATCGGGTAATACAGACTGAACACATCCATAAATGGATCCTGTGACAGATTTTTCTAACTGTTTTCACCACTTCTGCTGCTATCCATTTGAAATTTGCAGTTTTTTAAAGCCATTCTTACCCACAACCTTCATCTTCATGGTTCTAGTAAGATTATACGTTCTTCCATGGTCCTTGAATGTCACAATGCAGGTGTAATTCCCTTCATACACATTGCGAACAACGCCAATAACAAGCTTGGGCCCTTGGGGATATCGCTCATAGAAGTCATCCACCAACTTGCAGTTCTAGAGTCAGGCAGAAAAACACTTGAGTTTCGGGACTCAAATTTGAAGATATTGATTTAAATACTACTACAAAGATCTGTTTAAGTCTGTTTAAGAATATGATACTTTGGATTGTGATGTAGGCTAGACTTAAATGCCACAAATCCTGAGCATGCTGGAATAGGAACTGGTAGGTTCACTTGGAAAATGAGGTGATGAAGCAGATGACCCTAATAGTTTTATCCCACCTTAAACATGGACAATTTTATAAAAGACAGAGCTATAATCTAGGAGTACATTTGCAAGAAAGGTGAACACCTCAACAGAAGGAAGTGAAAAAGTAAAAAGAGAACATGTCCTCAGCTGATGTCAGCTTCTCTAACTCTTTTGCAGCTAATCAAGCTACCCTGACTGACACCAGCTGAGGATGAGGCCCCAAAATGGGCAATTGGCAAAAGAGAATCTATAGTACAGAAACTTTAATAACTCTTCTCTTCCTGTCAGATGAGGCAGGAAACCTCTGCCAAGCACCAAGCTAGAGATCCCTTTTCAGGAAGGGGCTATGCAGATGACATCTTGATTGTCATAAAACCCAAAGATTTGCACATTTCCTAAGATATTATTTCTGAATGGTACATTTCCAAGTCAGATATATCCTAATGTGGCAGTTTAAGACAGAGGTCATACAAGATTTTTTATGGTTTTTATTAGGCAAGCAATGACTTGCTGCCTGCAAAATGATTTCCATGGGGCTTTTTGTTTCATTCTGCTAATTAATTGTTGAAATGTGAATTTCAATGGTTGGTACAAGCAAGGCATTTCAACCACTGGAGTGAAACTGCTCCTCTTGGCTACAAATGCAATTTCTTCCTGAGGGGCTTTGGAGTTGGGTATCTTTTTTACAGCAGATATATTTGTTGCCAACTTTCTTTATTATTAAATTCCCTCATACAGCACCTTCTATCTAAAAATCTGAAAGTGCTTTACAAGCAGTCAGGGAATTCAGTCCCATAACCCTCTGGCTGCACATCGTCTGAGAATTTCTTATTCTCCCTTGACTAAAGGCATCCACCTGGAGAATGACACTGAGGTCAAGATTTAATAAAATGAGCAGTAATTCTGTATGCTTGCCTGGAGATGGCTGGAAACAGTCTAGTTTTCAGAGCAGTAGGGAAGGTGAGGAAGGGGTGTCTACGTCTTCAGAAAAGAGCTCCACTGAATTGCATCAAACTGGTCTTCCATGGCTCTAGCATAGCCCTTGCATGTACAACTTCATTATACGACCTCAAGGGATCTTAGAAAGGATGCTACTTTCATTAACTCACAAGGAGAGCTTTTTACTGAAAAGGGGAAATGAGTCACAGCTTTCTTTATGGGGCCAGTGACTTGCCTACACCGCAAGTCATGGGTACTGCTAGGTACTGAACTGAGATTCCTAAAACCCTGTTAGAGTGTTCTCCACTTGTACACACTGGTCAAAAAATTTCAGTGTTAGCTCTCAATTTTATACAAATCCTCCAAGAGCATTTTAACCCTTGAACTCAATGAAACAAAGTTTTTTACGCTAGCTTTGCTAATTTTAAGAGTTTTATCTCTAGTGAGACACTGAAATACAGCTCCACAATTCTCATGCCAGCCATTGTGTTTTCAGACAAAACACCACATTCCCCCAATGCCCAGATAATAGCAATGTCCTTCTTACCCTGTACCATTTGACAGTTGGTGTTACACTAGCAGGATAAAACCCATCAATATCTGGACATATAATCTTCTCATTAGCGTGCTCCAGGTAGAACATCTCCTCAGTGGGTTTTATTGAATGGCTGACACAAGAGTGTTGGTCTTTTGCAACGACTTCCAAGGGAAACGCAACTTTGCTACAGTAGGTTGTATTTCTAAGGACAGAGGAGGATATGGTTGATTAAACAAGACTAGTTTACTTATATAGTAGTGGAATGAAATAAAAAACATGTCTGCGCTAATGAACATCATAGCTCTGATGAGATATACACAGCCTCAGTTGACTCATTTGCATACGGGAAAGAAAACATCATCAGAGATGGCCACACAGTACCTCAGAAAATCCTATAAACACAACTAACAAGCAGCATCCACTCTCCTGATGGTAAAGCAGATAATATGGTCAAAGACATGATGAACAAGAGACAACGTGAGAAAGAGATCAGAAAGAGCTCTTGTACTCAGTGCATAGCAGATGCTACGTTCATTTTATATTACACTTAGAGACACTTTTAATTTCCTAGAAGTCTGAATCTCATGAATCTTCGCCAAATTAGCATCCAGTCAAAACATTACCCCTGTATCTGAAGTTTTTTTTTTACTCTAGACATACAGATCACTTCTTAATGGTGAGTGCCTGTGGATTTTGCCATGGGCTCAGCAATAATATTTTCACGGACACTTGCAGTTAGCAAGGAGAGCATGTTCATTAATGTTTGCAAGGCTCCAAGCATTATTACGATGTAAACTGGCTCAGTAGTAAACATTCTTATAATTGTAACATTTTTTTCACATTAATACTTATGTAAATGGTCTTCTCCCTACAGAAAGATCTGAAGCTAACAGCATAATTTTCCTGTTTCCATAAAAGTCCTTTGATTGTCCTGAAGTCTGATACAGAATCTGTACCACACAACCTACCTGAGCATGCATGTATAATTCCCAGTGTCATTGAGAAGGGCAGGCCAGAACCAAAGGGTGTCTTTCTCCTTACTGATGCGATTGTCTGGGAGACGGAAGTTAATGGGCTCCTCCAGATCYCGGTCCTGCCCAATCCTGTACCAGATCAGGGTTAAGCCAGCAGAATGGGCTGTGCTGTAGTTGTACTTGAGGAAGGTCTCGAAGAGTGGGCATTTGATCTTAGCAGGTTCCCCATCGTAAATCTGGATCTGTTTCATGGTGTCCACACCCCAGTCATCACAGCGTTCTGCAACAAGGAAGAACAGGTGACTTAGCTTGCAAGTCTGCAGGAGAAAAACAATCCTGTCCATGTTCCCCACAGCTCTTGGTTCTGTCCCCACTGAAATCAGAAGCAGTAATCTAGTGTTTTCAGCGGAAGCAATCCTGGATGTTACAAAGCAATGCAAGAACACCGTGTTTTGTTCTGGATACACCTGGAAACCTCTACTTTTATTTGTATACCACCTACATTTCTTTCAAGGTATTTATCCCCCACCTGGACAATATGATGATATATTCCTGCATAACACCAGGCTTCCTTGAGATCTCCGAGAAAAATCAAGCCTAAAAATAATCAGTGTGGGGAAATAAAATTTGGCTGAAAACAATACTAGAGGTGTGCATGTGTGTTCACGCACAGTGGCAGGGGATGGAAACAGAGGTGTTGGAAGAAGAGAAAAAATGAACACTGCACACATCAAACYACCCTCAGAGCTATGAGCCATTGCCACTGCCAGAGGAAATGGAGGAAGCTAGACTGTGCGTTCTAGGGGCAAAGACTGTCTTTTCTGTAATGTGACTGTCTTTTTGGTTATGTGATTCCTATGCACTATGGTAACACAAAAATTGAGAACAGCAACAAATGGCACGTAGGGACTGTTTATAGCAAAGTTTGGGAAGGGAGGCTGAGAGGTAGGAGAGACAGTGTGGAGGAGGGTGCAATAGGTTCACCTAGAGATCACCATGCGGCCCCAGGTGCACCCCCCGAGCACTGTCCAACAGGACTAGTGTGGTCACTGCAGGTGCAGACTGACACAGAGACCGGGCAGCGAGAAAAAAGCTGTTCAGTGATTTTTTTATTGATTCTCGCCATTAGCGAACGGGATTGGGACAAATAGCACACTCCAAACCCATTTGTCTTCAGAGAGCTCCTTTCCACCCCATTCCTCCCACCCGTCAGGATGCCTCGTCACAAAGGGACCAGATGCAAGTGAAGCATGGAGCTAACCTGCGAGCATCCCACACTCCCAATGCCTGCTGAGATGCACAACGAAGTGGACATCCTTTCACTTTCCGTCTCACTGCGCTGACAAGTCATAGCATGGCATGGCACACTTCCACAGCGCATCTCCTGTGGCTGCTGGGAGGCATCAGCTAGGGCAACCTGATGCCTCAGAGCCCTAAACGAGTCAAACAGAAAAGGGGTGCTGCCCTTGTGCTGCCTACAGCTGTCCCCAGGGAGGTGTCTCAGTATATCACAGGCACATCAGATATGACATTGCAAAGCCTCTCTGGTTTGCAGATATTAGAAGAAATTGGACAGAAAGAAAAACAGGGTACAATATGTTCTTTGAGCCCAATTCTTCTGAACTGACTTCATAGGCCCAAAGCAGGATTCTTGGCATTTTATCTTCCTTAAATAGACACTGGGATGTAGCTTTGTCCCAAATTCATACTTAATTAAAAAAAGCAAAGAGACAGGCTTACAAACCTTTGAGAAGACGGGGCTCACAGTGCTTAAAGGCAGCAATGCTAACTCGTGTGGCTCAGCAATGTTTAGTCACATTGAGGAGGAATCTGGGCCAATAAGAATAGAAATGTTTTTTGGATGTTTTATATATAAATGTAAATGCAAACTGAACTGCTCCTCCTATGGTATGCCAAACACCCACATGATGGAGTCCTGCTTCTAGAGAAAGAGAGTGAAGTGGGCTAGGAAGAGGCGGTGAAGCTAACACATACAGGTATTCTCTACTAGGAGACAAAAATCCAAATTGCTACAGAGTGCAACTAGCTCTTCATCTTAGAAACATGTAGATATTTCAAAAGTTCACAGCATCAGCCAACGTCCTTGCTATTGCAGCCAGCCCAAAGGCACATTCTGAGTGATCAAAACCAGTACAGAAAGCCTCATACCATGAGAAGCTGCATAATCACTAATCACTGCCATGGGCAAGGCCAACGGAACCAGTATGCTGCTTAACACTGGCAAAGCCAAGCTACTGGATTAGGCACTGTCAAGTTTCCACAGAGTGGAAAACAAGACAAATGAGTCTGCCAGTGACTGCCTGCTAATTGCACGATAAAGCTCTGATTGCTATTCATGTGAGGCCATTTGTTTTTATAAAGAAAACCTTTCCTTCTGAAAGGAGTGAGGTCTCAGGAGTCTTACGGGTCTGTAAATCAGAACACTGGGGTTTTCTTCCCTGCACCTGACTTTGCTATGTCCTCTTGGGCTGCATAAAGGCAAATTGTCCTTATTACTTCAAATGACAGCACTGGAGAGTGAGAAAACTATACTAAAAATTACAGCACTGAAATTCTTGGAATCAAGATCAATGAATTTTGCAATCATGAACAGCTCTTTGCATTTCGCAACAGCTCATAAATCAGCATTGTAAAATTACTTATCCCTTCTACCTGAATGAATAATTGAAAATAAATACATTGTTTTCAGCAATTCAGGGGGGAAAAAAAAGTTGGTTGGGCCTTGTTTTCTTGGTTGGGGGAGGGAGAAGAAGCTGTTATTGTTCTTCACTATGATAAGAGATGTACATGGAGATTTTGTCTCAGAGCTGGCTAATTCTCACARCTTCAGAAACACTGCCACACTGAATGGCCAGTCCTAAGGTTCCTGCTGTCAGGACGTGTTTAGGTGTGTCCTGCCTTGGCGTGCTGCACGCTCCAACCTTAGCCCCAAATGCCGCATGTAACCATGCCAAGAAAGAGCAGCTACGCCACAGGCCACAGAAGCAGACACATGGCTTGAGAGTGCAGGTTGCGTTTGCCACCATGCTGGCAAGGACTATTTCTCCAGGCTGTCAGAGGCAAGTCAGTCCAAGCCCAGGTCGAAAGGCTCAGGGAGCAAAGCTGCGATCCATCGCTCACTGCGGGGATGGCAGACACAGCATGGGGTGGGGAGTGGCGGGGAGACCTCCCTCACATGCAAACCACTGAGGCCAGAAATTGTGACCCGTAGCTTCTCTTCTTGCCTCCTCCCTGTGCCAGCCTGACAGTAGCACAAGCATTTCAACTGCTTGGGTGCTTCTTGCCTGAGACATCTCAGCTCTGCCCGACAGAGTAAGCGAGAGGAGTGCATGGTGTCCCTCAGACACAACTTTGTGAGCCTCTTCCTCCTCGGCTGCAACATGGCTCCTTTCCCTGTGTTAACAGCACCCTTTGCCATGGTGACGTTTTTGTAGCAGATCCCACTGGATTGGTCAAGCCCAGACAGCTAGCCACACTCCCTATACATGTTTGTAAGGGAAGGTTGGGTGCTTTGGTTATTATTGCTATATTTTTATTCGCATTCAACAGCTTCCTGTGATGCTTTGTGCCTTCTCTGCTCTTTTAACCGTCATTGGAGATTCAAAGCCTATTTGCTGCTAACACCAGCATCCAAATATTTGGATATCAGTCTAAACTGGAGATAGCTTAAGAAAGGTCATGGGACTTCACATTGAACCTCAATGGAAGCTCCACAGCTCCCACTGTGGAAAAAAGATATATACTTACATATCGATATATCCTGGTCCCAGTACTAATATTCAAGAGGGCATGACAGATCACAGGGAAAGAACATGCAAGAACCCAGTTCTCACTGTGAGAGACAGCACTAAAGTCTATGGTGCTATGCCAGTTTGCACCAACTCATGCCCTCTCTTTCACTGGCTAAGCTGAAGAAATGAATTTCTTCTCTCTTGAAATTTTTTCTGCACAAAACAGAGCTGTTGGGGTTAAGAGCAGAAAAATCAAGTGGGATTGGCATTCACTCTGTGACTTCAGGAATTCACTAGACAAATGGAAACCCAGTCAAGAGATGGGAAGGAGGCTATATGCAATTCCACGGTCCCTTCCACATGGCAGCCAGTGGAGCACAAAACGCATAACAGAGGGAGATGATAAAATTCTAAAAATCCACCGTCCCACAAATGCGTTTTCCTCGAAAAGCCTCTGCAAAAGACCTTGGAAAGAAGTCATCTTTTTCTCATTACTGATCATGCGTACTGCAGAACTCTCAGCCGACCCTTTTTTCTGCTGGGTGCTGCACAACCACAAAGCAGGGCAGTCTATCTCCCATAATACCTACCACTAACAGACAGCACAGTAAAAAGGCAAGAAAAAGAACATATATATATTTTTCATTTTCACTGCATTGATAGAAAACCCAGGCAGCAAGGGATTGGTTCACCTAAGGTCACAGACAGAGTTTGTGGTGGGAACCAAACCCAGTCCAGTCCCCAAGCCATCAGTCCCAGAGAGGACCAGGTAAGAAGTATCATGTGCTGCAGAATGGTAAGGAGATCTGGAATGGGAGTCAAAGAGAAGCAGAGAGAGAGGGAAAAGCCAGATGACAAAAGCACTGGTGTGTGGCCCATGCCAGCTGTTGAGAGGTTGTAGGCAGAACAGAAGAAGGTGTTTATGTAGTCCTGCTTGGGGAAAGGGATGAGGATCATACAAGAAGGAAGGAGGTTGCATGTTAAAAGGAAAAAAACCACCTCCAGCACAGGAAGAGAAAGCACAGACAGAAAGATCACAGTAAGGATGCCGATCTTGTTTCACCTGCCTGGAGATGAAGATGAGAGCGGACTGCTGCCTTCTACTGTTCTCCTCTGATGCTAGTTTGCATGGGGAGATGAATTGGCAAAGTAAATTTCGAATGTCTTCCTGGCTTGGACTGTATGTTGTGACCCTTGTCCATGGAGGATATCTACTACTGATAGTAGGGACAGCAACCTCTCCTGTCACAGAAATTGTCAAAACAGCCCCGTTTCTAAATCTGGTGCTACAACATCCTTAAACATCAGTCATCCCAAACCAGATTCTTTCTCAGAAGCCAAAAGAAGATGAAGAAAGTGCCTCTTCCAGGTGCAAAGTAGAAAATGAAAGGATAGAAAGGAAAATAATGATGTTGCTCAGCTGCATGAAGGTGAAAACTGACATTTCTGGAAAACTTTCTCAACCTTTCACTTATGCACTGATTTACCCACTTGGGAACAGGCTCTGAATACACACATTCAGAATACTTCCTTCCAAGATGCATCTGCAGCACCCATTAGAAGCACCCACACATTCAAAACACCCAGGTGAAATTTGTGCAATTATTTGGACTGTTAAGGGGGACAAACTGCTGAACCAGGGGATTAAAAAAGTCATAGAGTAAGGCCAAATCAAGAAATGCTACCCCAATTTTTCTGCAGTTTGGCAGTTTTATGCAGTCATTTTAAGTATCTTCACAGTACCTCCATTTCAAAAATTTTCAGCCACTGAAATTTGACTAGCTCCACACTGCTTCCAGCCCTTCTCTCCATATCCCTCCCCTGGGGCTACAAGCAAAGGCTTCCACTAGTTAAAATTTCTGTGAAGAAATAATAGTCACTCTTATGACAGGCCATCCGTCATGTTGGCACAAATTACTCTTCCATTTGCCAAATCAATGAGTCCTTCTTAATTGCCTCCGACCCTCGGAAGGGGGCCCACCCCGCACATAGAACTGGGTCTGCAGCAATAGCAGGACATGAAGCTGTGTTGGTTGAATTACACAGTCAAGTGCTCTGAGCTCTCCTTCCCCACATCATTTCAGCAACAGTGTCAGACGGGGTAGCACTATGTTAACAGCTTCCTAGTTTCTTCAGCTGCCACTGATGTGTTATCATAAGATAAAGCTAACATGACTCAGCCTCCATACAGGGTTAGCTGGGAGGGCAGGTAGGCCAGCAGTCAGCTTGATAGAAGAATCGGCATCAATGAGGCAGAAAAAGCTGGTCATGCAAAGCAATTCAGTGAAAATTAATCATTACCACCTTAAAAAAAAGTCCTCCACCCTCTTTCAAGTTCACAGCAGATAGGACAGTGACAAAGCACCAGAGGAAGTTGGGTTGAATAAAGGAGCCGCACTTTGAAGAAAGAAGGTACCATTTGTGGCCAGCAGCCACACATGGGTGCACTTTCTATCTACACCGGTAGCAGGAGCACCGACTCTTACACTGCATCAGTACCAACTCTGTCTGCATTTTTATGTTTACACTTATATTGGCACAAGTCCATCCCACAGCAGGCTGCTCTGTGCCTGTGTGCTTTGTTCAACAGCTGAGAAATATAGCAGTGCAGCAGGAAAACGTTTCCCACTTGGCCTTTATCTCATCTGACTGTACAACAAAGAGGTGGGAGGGTGGCACAGAGCAAAAAGAGAAATGAGACTATCTCCCTGAACTGGAAAAGGGAAGCACTGATCTAGGTCCACTGAAATCAGAGGACTTGCATCAGCCCTAACCAAAATCAGCTAGCTGATTTTGTTCCCAGTATTTCCAAAGTGGCAATATTGGTCAGATGCCTAGAAAGCAATTGGAGCTCAACACTGTTTTGGAAGCCCACCCAGAAAGTTTTATGAATTCTGCAGGAATTTATAACCTGACTTCCAGTGGGAGCATGTCGAATAGGCCCTCCCATAACCTCACTGCCTTCACACAGCTTCTTCAACAGAGCAAGCAACTAGAAGTGGTCCTAGCACGAACCTCCCCATGCTCAGCGTTGCACCGTGTTCCGCACTGACACACAGCAGCACGGTCTAGCCCTTTCCATGTGATTCTGCTGCAATGGCACCAGCAACGTGACTTTACATTTCTGGCATGTCTCATAGTACTCATCAGGTGTATCATTGCTGTGCTGTAATGCCCTAGTGAAAGCAAGCTCCAGTAGATGCTGTACATGATGATAGAGTCTCTCTCTCAAACTGCTTATCATTAAATAGACAGAACAGACAAAAAAGGAAGAAGGAAGCATATTTTCTATTGCAGAATGGCTTAGCATTTCCAAAAGCACTTACACACAGTGGTTGTTCAACTTTGGACACTGAAAACCTAGTTTAAACAGGTGTGACGATGTGCACACTTTGCCAACTTCATGAAAAACAAGCTGACTGTGTAAACTTCTGCTGACTTCAGCACAGCCAGGACTTCAGAGGAAGAAACCAATGCATGACTTCCAAAAATTATGATTCTGTAATTGATCCATAGCTCCTGACTCTGAGTTTCCTTACCCAATCCAGCATAGCCTGTAACATGAGGAGAAGTAGTTGTTTATCTGTGTCTTTTAAAACTCCTCCACAGTGAGCTCCATGCCGTCACTTTCTATCTCTGATTAAAGCTGTGTTTACACTATGTGGCACAGAGTGTTTTGGTTACCTCCAGCAACTGGGCAGGAAAAAAAAAAACCAACACTATTCAGTTTTCTCTGGCAAGCTAGACCTGTTTTCCTGGAGGCCTTTTTAAAGTGGAGATCAAAACGATAAAGGTAGGGGTATGAACTGCCTCAAAGCCTGAAGGAAAAAAGGGGTAAATAGCTACTTTCTGTCCCATTTCATTGAGGACATTGCTGCATGAAGCAAAGCAGAGCAGCATGGGAGGAGGAGAGACCAAAAGAGGAGATGAAGCAGCCTGTTGCAAAATCATTGGTAAGAGTAGGCAGTATGGAAAGGTGGTTAACCAGATTAGCACTGTGGTAGAGCTCTACTGAGGCTGAGAGGGACTCTTTGTGCGGCCAGGACATCAGATGGGGACTTGAGAAGGTCCAGGCTCAGCTCCTGCCTCTGACAGGGACTCATTTAATTAAACCTTAGCAACCTAATTACTGCACTTAACCAAGTGGCCTTGGTTGCCACTCACCCTGCTTAAAACATAGCTAACAGTTCTGCACTCTGCCCACCGCCGACGTCCACAGTAATGTCCGCATGAAGCAGCTCCAGACAGGGGTGCCAGAGAAGTCTTGATTCAGCCCCCACTTCCAAACATGCATTTTAGCCAGACTTTTTTCAAGCCCAGGTGCTCTTTAGCTGCCAGGGAGCATCGCAGTCTCTCTGATCCCGTGCCCTGCCCAGCGGCACGTGGACCAGACCAAACACTGCACGGCAGTGTGAAGTGAGTGACAACCGTATGAGCTATGCTAAGAGGACAGCACAAGTCAGCCCAGCTCCGGAGCAGCTGCTTCGAGTGGGGAACTGCAAGGGCAAGCAACGCCGCACACCCACTGAGGACAGGCGCTGAAGAGCGCAGCAGAGGGTGAAACGCACAGGAAGGGTCCATGGCTGGCTGGAATGCGAGTCCGCACATCGGCATTAACATGCTTAGTCCTTGTGAAAGCACCTAAATTTAAAGCCCCCCACCTCTCTACTTTCCTACCACGTCCGTCTCTCCTGTAGCCCGGCTCAGCTCACCGGAGAACAGCTCGGCAGCTGTTCAAATAAGCAGTGCTCCCCACCGACGCACACCCCTTCCTCCATTCCCCTCAGGGCCATGCACGGTGAGCGGCAGCAGCCCTGCTCAGTTTAGACAAAGACAAGGGAGGCCACGTGGCTGCAATGAGTGCTCCTGACTACCACTGTTTGCACTGCTGTCATCCAGGTGTCCTACTGGTATCTGAGAGCCGAGAGGAAAGGCCAGACATAGACGGAAGTACCGAGGCAGCCTGGCAGCAGTCACTTGTGTGCACCCAGTCTCATACACTTCATTACACAACCGTGAGTCTGCAGTTAGGGGGAAATGATGGCTAAGCAGGGTAGGAGACTGATTATAGATGTTCCCTGATGGCCTATTTGATACACACAGAGGAGCAAAAGCGACCACCCAATACCATGTCAGTGATGCACACAAAATGGGCTGCTTTCTTCTACACATTTCTGCGTTTCTGAGAAGGTTTGAGCAGACAGGTCACATCACATTCTCATCTGCACAAGACTCACCCCTCACTATCTATTTCCTCTGCTGGCAGAAAGCAAAAGCAAGCTCTCCTCTCTCTTCCTCCCAAGGCACAATTCTGGCTGGTTAGGATGGAGGTTGATGGCTCCAGGTTACACGTCTGCTCCCAGGCTAGCTCTGCTCTGCAGGTTTTATCTCCACTTCAAGGCTATGCACTTTTCCTTCAGTGGTGAATAACTTTATCCCCCAAGCACCATAAACTTCTACAATTGCTGTAACTCACAAACTGGTATGGGTGGTTATAAAATCATGTCCTAAATTAGGAGAGCAAGAAGCTGAGACTGGAAGAGTAGGAGGAAATCAGGAAATCCCAGGAGAAAAAGATGGGGGAAGGATTTAGTCTCTTTAGAAAACAATAATGCAGTTTAATCTATTTTTCTTTTGACTTTACACACTAAAATAAGCTTCTCAGCTTCTGGGGCTGTCACAAATCATAAGGAAAATAATGCTACTGGAACCCCATCAGTAGAGTAAGAGCTATGTAGCAATATTCCTGAGGAGCTGTGCAGGGCATTCTATCTTCAAAGTGTTTTACAGACAGTAATTTATTAATCTGTAAATTTCCCCTGGCCATAAGTAACTACTCTGCCTTTCTACTAAGTGCAAGAGAGACTTAAAGCCCAAACTGGCACTTGATAGAGACAGTGCAGGAGACAGCTCTGACCTCCTGAGCCTGATCTCGGTCCCTGGTTCACTGTAGTCAGATTTTTGCTACTCCAGCACCAGCCTGAATCCAGAACCACTGGTGATGTCTGGTGTTTTGGTACTAACTTCAGAGGGAACCAAACCAGTGTCTAACTGCCCCTGGTATGGGGAAGTGTAACAGATCTACTCACAACTCAGCAAATCAACAACAAAGCCCCAAATAAAACTCCCAGGAGTTTCCAGAGGCTCCAGGCTGCCTTACAACCACTGTCTGCCATGGCTGGGAGTGTTAAATCAGTGCAGAAGTTGGCCCCAGTCCGGGGCTCATCCTACCATACAGTCTGTCTGATAACGCCCAGGGGAACTCACAGGAGTTTCCTATGCACAGTGCTTCCTGGCACCAAAGGATTATTTCTGTACAGCAGCTACTTGTTAACGTTAGATGGATCCTTTAGATAATCAGCACTCAGCACAAGGCTATTTCTTCTCTCGAGGCAGCAATATTTTTCTGCCTTTGCCCAGTCCTTTCTAATTCCCAAGATAATAACTCTAACAGCGATTCTCTCCTGAGCTATCACCCTGCAAAAGCTGGAAGCCCTCGAAGAATAGGAGAGCAGAGAGAGAAAATGGAACGTGGAGCGTGCTACAGCCACRTCCTTAAAAAAAGACAGTATCGAAGATAGGCCAGCTTTGATGGAAAACAAACAGATAGTATAAGACCTTATTCATACTGGCSATTATGTTCTTTGTCTGACCAGTTTTTCACCTCTTTTAAGACAGTATATATCTAAATCACTCCAGTACTGTCAAAGAGATCATTGTAAGACCAGAATTGGGTACATAGACTCCTTTGCTATCCTTGTCTGAATAGGAAAACATTTGGGTTCATTAAGCATCCTACAACACAAGCCTTATTTCCATCTTAAGAATGGCTTAGCTGAGACAAGAAAAGCAGTAAGACTCTGAATACCATTGCAAATAATGTCCCAAAGGTCACAAGTAAGGAATTCAAACCAAGGCACTGCAGATCAGATATACTTTCAAGAGCATAAGAGATCTGCCCAAGCATACAGCATTGAGTTAGTAGTAGCACTAGGCACAAATTCAATCTCAGACTCCAAGTCTTTTACTCTAAACTAAACAGATCACACCTCTTCCTCTTTCAACTTGCAGTCCCCTTTCAGCAAATGATTTTGGTCCAGCACCAGCCTCCACACAAAGCAAAAACAGCAGAGACAAAAGGATGGATGTTTAGCACCATGGTGCCGCGGTCAAAATTTTGGGAAAAAAAAGTTTGCAGGTGTATTGCTCCAGTGAAGAGCAGGGTGAAACACAACACTGAAGCTTTCTGACATGCTGCCAGGGAGACAGCCACATACGCTGACTAAGCTGGATGGAAACGCTTTCTGGATTACAGCTGGAGCAGTGTTGATTTTATAGCTGGAATTTTAATAAGTGTTGGCTCTTCACCCCCTCTGTAAGCACAGAGAGCTCAGGATCTAGTACAGTGGGTAACCCTGGCTCAGGACAGTCGGTTCAGTGCTGCTGTATGCACTGCTCTCCCAGGAACAAGCATCCACAGAGGCAGGGAGGAGAGGCAGCAGCAAACCATGCCAGGACTCCAGGCTCCCCAAGCACATTGCCAGCCCCAAAGCCTGGGTCTGAGAGAGATCTGGCCCTGAGAATACATCATTTGATCAATATAACAACGCATGGAGAAGGTAACAAAAGTAACTAGGATAACCAAAAAGCAGGAAACTCAACAGATTTAATCATGTGAATGACTCCACAACTCTGCTTTGTGACAGAAGAAATTCAGCTGAAACGACAAATTTGTACCCTTTCACAGGCCTGCTCCTACCGCAGTCTGTACTGCTACTTTCACCAGCCTGCCACTTCCATTCATCACCTCTCCTTTTCCATCCTTCCCAAGCTGATGAGGCCCTTGCACAAACATGATCCAACTAGCTACTCAGAAGAACTTTTTAGCTGGAGCTCAGCCTTGTCCTAACCAAGACTGCACGGGTGCCTGGGCCGATATTTCATACTGAGTTGGCTGAGAGTACACACAGAGCAAGCTCATATCCACTACAAAGTCCTGTGAAGGTGAGCTCCAAGTTATTAAAAAAACTCAGCCAAACATACTTTAAATGTTCGAGAAGCCCGGTAGCCTGGTGGCAGCTACCCCTCTATACAAACTCAGTCCTTATTAGGAGACCACTGGGGCAGTTGCCAGACTTCACACAGCCCTTCTGGAGTCACTCCAGATAACCTCCACCCTGCATCTCCCACCTATAATCCCTGCACCGAGAAAAAGAAAGCTCAAATGCTGTATCAGTATCAGAGCATGTCCAGTCTCCCACATTTGACCGTATTTATGACTTTGCAGGGATGAAGCAATCTTTAGTTGCCTTTTGGTGCCAGTCCCAGGAAAGCACACTGCAAAACAGAGGGCTGCCCATCCATTCAAACACAAACTGACATGCAAGCTCTTTAGCATTAACAACAGATGTTTTGACAGTCCAAAGTGGTTTATGGTGCCATGGAAGAAGAAGGGAGCTCTGAACTGAAGAGTGGGTCTGTCATCCACAGACGTTCAGAAGATTAAACACACCACACTACAGTGGACTTGCAGAAGAAACATATTTTAAGTGTTCACATGTCCCATGCATCACCCTTCAATGCCTACATCTTTGAGGCTCTCCAGGGGCTCTTACTACCCCAGCTGTCCTGCATGGAAATCCTCTGCTAAAGGAGGAATATTCAAAAAGCACTGGACACCTCACAGAAAAGCATGGAGGGTTCCACCAGATCAGCTGGCATGAGTGAGTGTGACCCAAAAGCCAGGACACTCATTTTGCAGCTCCCAGCTGACAGGCTCAGTCTAGAGCTGCTCTAAAATTTCCTGGACAGCCCTGATTCAGTTGCAGCTACTTCCTCTTTCTGAAGAACCCTGAGATGATTGCGCTTGGGGTGTCAAAATACCACCTCAGCAGTGGGAGGATATTGCACTGGTAGRGAGCAGTAATGATGCAGAGCAGAAGGGCACGTCCAGAAACGCACGCAAAGCAGGGAGTTTCCAGGAGAGCAACAGCAACCTGCACAACTGGATCCCCCCTTTCCTAGGCGCTCCGACCACACAGGGCTCAGTGGCGGAGACCTGGGCCATGTATTCTTTCCCCTTTGCTGTCTCCCCATCGCTCGCCAGCTCCACAATTAGCCAGGGTTTGCTATACCCTACTAATGACTATACTAAGTATGCCAGTAGCACTATGGCAACCTAGGGAAAAAAAGCCTCCCAGCCTTCAGCCTCTGCGCCGCACTGAGACGAACCTTGCCGAGGTGGATGCTGTGAATCCGGCCCTGGCAGCGCAGCACGGTACAAGATGCAACGGTACAAGAGCTGCTCGTCTGCGCTGGGCATTGTAACCAGTTCGCCCGTGCCGCAGAGGGGCCAGTGCTCACGGGGGGACCGCCTAAACCCCCTGCCCAGCCTGCAGCGCCCGTTTCTGAATGCTTCCTCCTCATGAAGCCGGCGCCTGTTCTTTCCTCCCTCCCTCTTTCCACTTGCCTTCTGCAAATCGTGCTGTCTCCCTTCCGCCCCCAAAGAGGAAGTCCAGAGCCGAGACACACACAATCTGCCTCTTCACAAGAGCTCGGCTGAACGTGTGCCAGAGGAGCTGCGAGCATGACAACATATTTCCTGTCAGGAAAGTGACTCAGTGAGACGGCTATGAGAGCTCATCTTATTCAAGAAGTTCCCTTCTCCCCTTGCGTTACTGAGGCATGAGTCAGAATTCGAGAGCCGGAATTTCAGCCCCCTCCGGATCCAGGCACGAAAGGCAGATTTCAGGTTCAAGCCCGGGTCCTGCTTGTAACTCACTGACAAGTCGCCGCCACGTGCTGGGCCCTGGTTTCACCCCTTGCAGAAGGAGAATATCAGTATCAACCAAGCATGGAACTTGAGCTTCCAAGCACTTTCTGCTGTTGCCAGCTCCCATCTATTTGCTTGTAGAACCATTTATACCATACTCATAGCCATTATGTCTGAGCATTATACAGTACATATAAAGAATGAAAACAGTGTTCATGCATTTTCCAGAAGTATTTTACACACGACCATTTCATCCAGGATTACTGTAAATGCTTAAAATTACTTCAGCTAATTTTCTGGCTTTAGATCASCTCTTCCCATGATAAGCAGGCATGCCACATCCTTACCGGAGCCGCTGCTGAGGGTGATCATACACAGCCAAAGAGTAACTAGCAGGGCACCGAYCATCTTCATCCTGTTGACAAAAAGCATGCAAAGAGGTTCTGGTTATTTTACAACATTTTGTCACTGCAGAGAATTCCTTAACTCTGAGTGTATGTGTTTATTCTTCTGCCCTCCCACGGATCCTTTAATTTTGGTATGTTCTTTTTTATTTCATTAAGATTCCTCAAGAAAAGCATTTGTATGGAAATGCTGTCCTGCCTGCAGGGGAGCTTTCCAAGCCTGGAAGGAGACAGTGCAGAACAGGAAGGCTGGCTGGCTCATTGACTTAAGTCACCAGCATAGTCCATGTCCATGTGCACATGGAGTAAAGTAGCTGCTTCTGTGTCACATATGGCAGCRTACAAACCCCAAGTTTTGGCTCCCAAAACAGCAAAGTCCTTCCTTGAGACCTCAAAGTACTTGCTTGTTTACATGAACAAGTGCACACAGCACTCATGACAGTGAGCAGTGGCTGAAGTACCTTTTCCTTGAGCACAGGTCTGATGGTTTGGAGTAATAAATGTGCTTGCACAGTCCGAATTTGCAAGGTCTGTTTGCTGACAGTCTGCGCAATGGGCAACTGTCAGACAGCAGCGGCTTCACCCCATTCCTGCAGGCATTTCTGCTCAGGACACGGCTCCAGCTACTTCCAGTCAAACGCTCCTTGAAATGGACACCTTGAAGGAGTCAATAAGTTCCAGATGTTATACTTTTCTGGAAATGACCTGAACAAGGGCTTATACTTCCAAAGAAGCACCTATAGGCAGGCAGAAAACAATCCCAGATTGTTTTTCACAACAATTCTCAGCTCCCACTACAGAATACAATTTCCTGTGATTTCAGATAAATGTAGACCACCAGTTTCATTTGCCACATACTCTGGTATTTGGCATTCTGACCTCAGAGCTGCTCACTCACTAGAATAAATTTTGCTTTTTTTTTTTTTTTTTTTTTAGATTTTCCTGGATGCAACCTATAAGCTGCTAGTCACGAAAGCTGACATTTACTAGATGTTCTCATTAAGGGGGTGAAGGTTACATTGGATATTCCTGGGTGCTGTCAGATCACAAGGGGAGGAGAGATGGTTAAAAGGCTAAACTTCATCAAAGAATCTCAACTCTGCTGGGCAGATGTGGTAATGAGGATAGTGATACTGTCATGAGTACGCTCATGAGATGACAGGGAAACCTGCTCCATCAGGATGTGCTAAAACAGTGGGGAGAGAAGCCCTAGAGTTCCCTAAGATGTCCCTTATAAGCATGTCCATAATATATACACTACACAAAAGGTCCTCAAGCATAAGCATAGAGCCCCTAAGACCACACAGATTGCAGATATTAATGGGAATGGGATGTGTGAACTGTACTACTGAAAATCCAGCAGCAGATATTGAATGCTTCATTTTTGGTGCTTGCTTTTGAAAAGCTTTCACACAATGCTTCCCCTCGGTTGGGCTCATCTCTCTAAGTGTTAAGGAAATTTGGAGAAAGCTTGCTCCTCCCTGCACAGCCCCATGCAAAGGGGTGCAGACTGCCTTGGAAGTCCTGAGGCCTTCACAAACCTGCAAGAAGCAGGGAAGAAGACTGGTGCATTTTCTTCCCCGGGATTCAGCTAAGAGAGCTGGTCTTCCCCTACTTCTTTAATCCAAACTGGAATGCCAGCTGCTAATCAAACCCTTCTTTACTGCCATCTACAACCAACTCCCAGTGTCACATAGGAAGACTCCATCGAGAGGAAAACAAAATTAAGTGTTCCTACCCTCTGGAAATGCTCAAGAAAGATAAAACATCTTTCTGCCATAAGGTTGAACAGACTGAGAGAATCAACACGCTGCCTCTTTGATTGGGAATTTAGGAACTTTGGGGAATTTGCCTGCTGGAATGGAAGAAGTGTAAACAGGATGGGGGGGATCATTTTGATAATAAAGATTCCTAACAGTTCCCTCTCCATTGGTCATTAGATAAATGCATAGTGTGTCCTAACTCACTCTTATTTTCCACTGATTCTCTCCTACATTTGCACAAATCAGACTGAATTCAGCCCTCAAGCAAGCAGGAACAACTACTGCCTTTGGATGAGTTTCTCTCGTTTAGAGCAAGGCATTTATGTGGCTTGAGGCCAAAATAAACTATTATGTTTTACCCAGTGATACATGAACTCTGCAGTGAGTTAATATTTACATTCATTAACTATGCTCATAAGAACATGCTCCTTGCAGTAGTCTCAACAGAGCCACTGGTTCTCTGTTCCTACGGCCGAGGTGCTGTGCAAGGTATCTAAAATTTCCATGCTCTGGCTGCTAGTTTGAAAACTCTTGTTCCTTATTCTACCCAGCTATAAAATTAGAAGCGCTGCACAGTCTGATTTACTTCTGGCTCATTCTAGGCTCTTCCAAAAAGATCTTATCAATGGAGACAGACGGACACAGAGCTTGTCAGATTACAGCAATTTCTCCATTACAGGAATGGGACTCATTTGACCATGGCTGTGGCTGCTCTGACACTTTACAAAATACAACAAAATACAAAGGACCGTGGAAGGGACATGCGCAGAATCGAAGGCTGGCCAAGGGGAACAATTCGCATCTCCTGGATGCCCTGCCCATGCCACCATTTACCATCTGAAATGAAGGTAGAGGCTTCTCCTCCCTTGGTTAAGAAACGGAGTGCTCTCATGCACAGCAAAGAAGGAAAAGGGGACTATATGAAATCCAGGTCTTTTCCTGTGGCACATGATTGTTCCAAAACTAATTAATGCCACATGATCTGATGATCTGCACTATTAACATAGCACAGGGACCAATTCTTGGGTACTGAGAGACCTCTTAGTGCTGCTGGTACTCTAAAGAAGCTATAATTTAAATGGCCCCAAACCTGTGATATATCCCAAAGAGAAAGGTGTTCCCAAAACAGTCCTGGGGTCATATAGTGTGGTCATTTCTCACCATGGAGATTAACGTGATTCTGTCTATCAGACCATGAAATGCACCCATTCGTTTGCAGAAAAAAAGAGGGGGTTTTGTAACGCTTTAAGAACATGGTGCCATAAGACTGTGACCCATCCCAGGCTTGCCAGGAATGCAAAAGTTTTCTCAGCCTCTTCCAGCAATCTGCTGCTTTGTTTCGTGACACCAGAAAGCATGATGCCATTTTGTCTGTATGTGATGAAACTGCAGCAGTGCCTGATTAATGTCTTACACAATTTCACATCACTGCTCTGAAACATCGCACGTGCAGCTGCAACTGAAGGAGCCAAAGGTCAGCGAGTGCAAACTCCAATCTGCAATAGCTGCGTTCACCCTAAAAGGTCACAGAGCTCACATCTAGCGTACAGGCAAATAAAATAAAAAGCAAATACTAAAGAGAACCAGGAACAAACTAGTGAGCAGATGCCAGTTCAGAAACCATACCACAGCTAGAAATCCAGATAATCAGGGCTGCCAGAACAAGACTGGCAAGCTCAGATACATTCTCAGTGCTCCAGGAACGTCTCATGAGACCAACATACTCTGAGGTGTTCTTAATGCCTCCATAAATTCATGTTTTAATAACAGAAACACAGGGGAAAACAATCCATTGCTGTCTTTGATAGAAATTTTTTAAAGAAAATTTGAAATGTTCATTATGTTTCAAAGCGGAAACGGTTTTAATTTGGTTCCTAAGCATTCTTCTCTTTAAACTTTCACCTCCTATTTACTGGGGAGCAAATAATAYGGTCATGGAAGAGAATCATGTTTTCAAAAGCTGAAGAGGTGGGAAGGCTTGCTTTTTCAATAGATACTAGGAGGAAGTGGATTTAATGTCACAAAAGACACGAATATTTTCACATAAAACATCTTTTATTAAAACATCCTTTCCAAACAGACCTAGGTGAGGAATTGTTTACTTCCACCTTTAGCAATGTGGACCCCACAAAGTCTCCACACTTTCCAAACAATTTTAAGAACCAAGACAGATGTCAAACAATTAATGGAGAGAGCRATAGTCAAAGTAACTACTGCACACTTATTCTCAAAGATATTGCACCAATTCTAAAGAATAATGCTGCATTTTTCAAGAAACTGCCTTTGTCTCTTCTAACCATGAGCACCTATAGAGATCTGACAGATTTTTTGCTTTTCACTGAGAAGTCACACTACTGTATGCAGAACAAAAKCACCCTTCAAAACCTTGCCACTAAGTGCTCTGGCTGAAAGGGCATTTAAAATAACAGAACAGTTTTGGAAAAAGGGAAAAAAATAACATTGTTCAAATGGCCAGAGCAGGTTTTGCCTATTATTTTCTTCATGTAATTCTGCCCCAAGCCCCTCTGAGTCAGAGATTCGAGAGTGCAGGACTGTCTACAGGAGAAGGGAGGCTGATACAGGATGGGCAAGCTTAGGAGTTGTTTTCCACATGGACTTGGGGCTGAAGGCACCCGGTCTTGGCCCCGTACATGGCCTCTCACCAGTCAGGCAGCACAAGGGCTGCTTCCCCCTCCCTTCTCCAGCACTTGCCTTCAACAAGAAGGTTAGCAAACAAGAGGCAGGAGGCACAAGCAGTTAACAAACTTCTGGACTGATGCTGCCAGGGCTTCACAGCATGTTTGAGCTAGTGAGGTCTGCTCCCTCCATTTGCACTTGGCTCGGCCACAGCGGGGACGTGCTGTAGAGTGGGGCTGGCACTCAGGAGAGGGGCACAGCTCCTCTCCTCTCGTGTCACTGCATGCACTAAGCCTAGATCTGTGCATCTGCACATAGATGCATTGGAGAAGGCTGCTCGATGAGTTTGCTGGATTTTCTTACAAGGAAAATATATGTACGGTCAAAGCAAATTAAATGAATCCAAAAGGCAGACAAAAGGCAGTCAGCAAAAGCAGCTGCAGAAAAGTAATGGAAAAACACTAATGTGAACTGGGAAAAGGCCCTTCAGCCCTCCAGGAAACACTCTTACTTTTCAGTACGTGCAGGAGTCAGTCAGACAATGGCTGGAATTATTGTAGCATAAACCATCTTGGTGCCATTTAGCTGGGATTCGCAATAGCTTCTCTTTGACCCTGCCTCTCTTCCGGAGGCGATTTGGGCACTGAACGGCACCGCTCTTTCTTACACATTCAGTGTTTCCACTCATATCCCTCCCCAAAGCAAACCACTCTTGTAGTGAGTTTGCCTGTCCTTTGGAAAGTCCTGGGCAACATAATGTTATACTGAAATCTCCCGAAGGCATGTGCAGAAAGACCGGCAATGAGTTTTGAAAGTCCAGTCTTTCCTTTCCAGAAGGAAGTAACACATTCATTAACATTTTCCTTCCTAGGCTCCTTCTCAGAAGGGAACGGGGGGAAAAATCAGCAGCAATTTGGTGATGAATACAGTGAASAGTTCAGTGCACTTCCCTGTTCGCCTGCACGCTACGCCACACTCATCACTTCAGATGCAGGCACACTGACTGACAACGGGCCCCAAATGCTGTCCTTAGAAAAGCATTCGCATCTCTCCTAAGGGCAGAGAGCCCAATTTGTCTTGGCAGCAGCTCCCTAACAGCCAGGCACATTTCAGCAGGAATCAGCCAGGGCTGAAATCTGGCCCTGAATCAGGGATACGGTGAGAATGGGAGTGTGACCCCAACAGCGCAGCTGATGGCGAGACGCATCCAGTCCAGGGACCTGCGAGATTGACGTTGAAGTCCTGCTTTTGCCATAAGTTTTGTGTATTACCTTTGGCTGTGCCCATAGCTTCTCTCTGCCTCAGCCTTCCTGTCTGTGGGAATGGGGGTAGCTGCACTCACTAGGGTGTTGTGCGCCTAACACTAGAGTGGGCTGAAAGCATTTTGTTCTGAAATGTTTCTATTCTAAAAGCAATTTATATCATCAAAACCAAAGGAAACATTTAGATTTTGTCAAACTGAAACTTTTTCGTCAGCTAGAAGTGATTGTTTCACAGCAAATATTATACACTTGCTTTTGCAGAGGGAAAAATAATGAAACTAGTGGGAGTGAGATGGAAAGCTACCCTGGTGAGGGGTCTCCCCGCATCGCTAGCACAAAGCATCTCCTGTCTCCCTCTGGCCAGGACTGGCCACTGTCACACAGGACCTGGAAGTGACGTCTTCCTACACTTGAGACCAGCGGTGCTCACAGACAGCTAACAGTCTTTATACTCAGCTCTGCTGGATACCCAAAATTTGGTGTATGGATGCTTAGTCAGAAAAAGAAAACCTGAAAGGACCCAGCTGGGTCAGTAAGCCCAAACCCCCTCTACCCCAAATAATAGACAGACCTGGCACTTAAGCCAGCAGGGCCCATACGTATGAGATGCTCCCTGGCCAGCCCCATGCGCTGCGCCAGCCAGGGGACGACAACGGGGCACCCGGGGTGGCCTCCGCGTCCACCCACCACCACCACCGTGGCCTTTCCCTGGCCTTCTGCACCGCATATCCAGGCCAAGGGCTCCAGTCTGCTGGCAAGGCCTGTTTGGCAAGAGCTGTCCATGCCGTGCCTGAGATCCTAGCAGAAAGCCGTAAACATCGGAGCCGTGCTTTGCCATGACACCTGGGAGTCCCAGGCACCTTCTGCCAGCAACCTCACTTGGCTGCGGTGCGTGGCAGTGGATCCAAAGGCATGCTGGAGTTCACCACCCCGCTCAAAGCCAATCTGCCCGCACTAAAGGTGTCAGAGTGGGAGGAAGGAAGGATTTTGTTTCCTCTTTCTCATCATCCTAAAGTCCTGCTATTTGGGGACACCTGATCCCTTCTGTCATCTCAAGGCAGTTTTAAAGATACCCTTGATGCAAGATGGGGAAAAAAAACAATCAAGAAATATTTTTTTCCCCTCTCCTCTTTAATAACTGTTATGCATACCAACCTGGGGACGAATGCACAGAGCAGTTCATCACTTCAGGGGTTGCACCGGGAGGTGGGGAAAGAAGATGACTCCCAAGCTATTTCTGCTTCAAAACAGCAACACAAACTGCAGCAGCAATGCCAACATTTGAAGAGCACCACAAGCTCCAGTGGGCAGAGCACTTGGCAGCCCAAGCTCAAGTTCAGAGGCTTGGGGAAAAGTGGGAAGATATTTACTAACAATGTGTCATTTCTGGGAGCCTCCTTGGTAATGCAAGATTTGCATCTGCCAGTACTGACCTGTTTTGAACACAGAGGAGATTGCTAGGCAATCTGTGATCCATTATTGGCATTTAGATACCATCTTCTTCTGGCATCTTTTAGGATCAACAGATTTAAAACTAATAATCAGAATTAACTGGAAGTAGCTACCCCCCACAAAAGAAAAGGAAAAAATTGTGACCTAGACAGGTGGAGGGGCAGAGAGAAGTGTGAGTGGCTTGAAAATATATCTGAAGAAAGTCAGGATCCCCTCCCTTCCTTTTCAGTTCTCATGGGGTCCTCTCAGGGCTTAGCTAAGCAGAAATGCTACAAATCTTACACACTGCTCTGCTGGAGCCTAGTATGTTGTTGATTATGCCCTGGCAGCTGTTTAACAAGCAGAGCATATTGCATTTCATACATTTAAAATAAACTATCTCAATAATCTGTCACCTCTCAGAAATATATGCACACCTGGACAAGACAAATAAACAGCTGTGACTATCACTGAGAGATCTGTGGAGGTGGCTGAAGAGGGGCAGGCTGAGCCACAGCTATGAAATCAAACAGCACAGATCACAAATGCACTCACGCTGGCTATCGAACAGTTCAAACACCAATCTACAAGGGCACTTCAGTGCTCAAGCAAAAGGAATCCAGCCAGGATAGTCTATTTTTTAAGTCTGAATAGCCAGGGAATGAAATGCTTCCAACAGAGTTTCAACAAGTGCTGAGACCTTCCATGAAGCAAGACAGAATGCTTCTATTTTGGACAACAATGTTACAGCGAAAGAAGAGCTCTGAAAAATACCCATGTATGACACTATCACAAAATAAACTGACAAACTGATCTTTGCATAGAAAGAGAGACATCTACAGTCAACATGGGTCAAAGATCTAAGGAGACTTAAGGAATCCAGAGTGCTATTCCTCCCCCACTGGAAGAGTCTGTATTAGCACTCATGGAGCAGCTGTAGACATCTGAGAAACAGCATTTAATTTATGCACTCTTCCTTCAGACCATTTCCCTTTTTAATGACTTTTAAATGTAAGCCTCTCCACTGCCTTCCCTGAAAGGTTATTCTGCTGTCCTTGTAGATACACCAGCATGTCCACACTGTGCAACAGAGTGCACAGCAACAAGCTCGCTCAGCCAAAGTCTCTAAATCCAAAGACTACAATACAGACTCAAGCAGGCTTATCAGCTTGGCTTACCAGCTTTCACGGGACCAGCTTGGGCCTCTTGGATCCCAGAGCAGATCTCCCAGGAAAGAGATGTGTCTCCTCGTAAGCACTGCCTGGTAGAGCGTGCGCTGGAGAGCAGTTGTGCCCAGCACCCACCATCACAATCAGGGATGCGTCCAGTTTTGCTGACCCCTTGCTGTAATGTGCTCTCAGTCTCACGAAATGCTCCAAGAGTTTCTTTTCGTAAGTGCAAGCCCTTACTGCCAGCTACCTGCTCCTTCATTCCCTCTCCTCCCCTCACACCCCCCGTGCTTGCAGCCTGATTCCCAGGCTGGCTGTTCTATATTCAGCACACACCACTGCCTGGACCTTCGGTGGCATCTCTGTGCTGTGTACTGGCACCCTACGGCACACCAGCATCTCGCTGTTATCCCGACCTCTTCTCAATTCTCATTTCCCCCAGAGAGGGAAACAGCAGGCAAAAGGCCCCCAAGCAAAACAGTGCTCCAAAGCACAACATCACAGTGTTTCGCTTCTCTTTTCAAGTGCCTCTTTTACTGTGCCATTGCTACAAAGTCCCCATGCAGGCTGCAATGTCTCCCGCTCCGCAGGCAGGTTTACCTAGGCTGCTGCTAGTGGCAAAGACCTGATCTCCAATTCTCCCTGCAGCATAAAGAAGGATTTCATCAAGTGAATCCAGCTATTCTGGGATGAGCAACATAATCAAGGATAAAAGAGAGTCAGTTGAGTCTTCCTGATTCAAATTTTGGCCACACAGCATTTCCACACCTGGCACTTTTACCAATCTGATTAATTTAAACACATTTAGCCTTATGAGAAAAACAAACAAAAATAAGATGTGAAGATGCTTCATCCCGTCTCCCCCAGCTTTGACAGGCTGCATTGCATGTGTGCTTTACACATCAATCAAGAACAGATATTAAAGCAATACGGAAATGAATAGCAAAGGCACTGAAAAAACAGGAGTCACCTGCCTCCCCCAGCACAAAACTCACTTACAAACTATTCTCCAGAGGTCCTTCCAGCTCTCCCTGGGTCTCCCATTCTACGTGTTCCCAACCCACCCACTTGGTCCTCCCAGGGATAGCCAGGGCAACTTGCTTCTGTGTTCCTGCCCCTTCCTGGACAACATAGCATAGCTGCACTCTGCAAAGGGGGCTAGACAAACCCGGGTACAGAGAGAAACAAAGAGRGGAAAGAGAAACAGAACGAGATAATCATCCACATGCCATGTGTATCACATTTGCTCCTGACATGTCTAACATTTCCTTCTGCAAATATGAGGTTGCTCCATCACAGGGAACTTGCTCTGGCTCTGCCTGCACTGACGCTACCAGAATAGCACTAAATTCAACCTTCAAACAACAGGATCCTGAATTTTCGAGGCCAGTAGCTTCCCAGGAGAAGGTCTGCTTTGTGACCCACAGCACCTCCATGACAGGAAGGCTGGGACAGAACTGCAGGCAACAGTATGCTGTGATTGTCATCAATATTAATTATTTGGGGAGAATATGATTGATCTCATGAGGGCAATGAATTCGTTTCTCCAGCTGGATGACAAACAAAAGGCAATGTATGCACTGCTGACATTTCCAAAGGCTACAAGGAGCAGGGACAGGAGAAAAGACCTCTTTGTGTTAAAACCCTGCTTCAAAGGGCCAAAAATCTGAGCAGTCTGAAAAATTTTCATTTTGGATTTTTTTTTAATACTAGGAAGCAGGTGCATTAATATTCTTCAATCTGTTCTGGTCATACCCTAGCCCTGAGCCAGTTCATCTCCTTGCAGGAAGAGAAGAAGTGATGAGCCACTGAGCATCTTTGGAAAGCTGGRTTGAGCTCCCTTCTCACTTTTGACACTTCTTGTCAACAGCTGCAGGGTCATTGCACCTGGCCAACAAGGAGAAAAAGATTCTTAGAAAGGGGAAAATACTGCCTTCTTGGGTAGCCACAGCCTGGGGCTATTCAGCAGGGCTGAAATGCCAGGGACACTTGCAGGAGGGTGATGCACCGCTACCAAGATGCATCTCCTCTGTGCAGTGGAAGAGGAGGACCCAATAGCCCTGGAGAAAGGCGTTGCCCCTCTCTGTAGCCTCAGATTCAGAGTGGGGTGTCTGCATGTGTGCTGCCTTCCAAGGAGCCAGAGCTGAACTGAGGCTCCTTCAAGCCCACACAGCAACTCTAGATCTAGAGAACAAGGGAGATGGATAAAGATAAAATGCATTGCAGCCTATTTTTGCAGGACGTCAGAGGAAGAGGAAAGACAACACAATCCGTGAGGCCATCACTCCAGTGGGATCCGCATTTTATCTTTTAGTCATCCCAACACAACATCAGCCCCAGCTGGCTGAACTGTAACAGGCACAGTCTGCTAGAGCAACACAGTTCGGGATGCAGCGGGGTATCTGCACCCATTCAAAAAGAGTGGGTGCCCTACAAGCCCTTCAGAGCTTGCCAAYGTGATCACATTAGGCAGCAGCACATACATCCTCCTCCCACTATCCGGTTCCCTTATAAACAAGGGCTGGAAGATGTTTGTGCTTGAAGGAGGAGGGGGAGGCAGCTATTTCTCAAGAGAACAAATCCAATTATTTGTATTAGAGTGAATTTGTACAGCCCTTGCTTTCAGAATAAGCATTTTCTGCAGATTCCAGAGTTTTAAATCAATAAGTCACTGATAAATTTATGTGGGTGGAGGACTGGATGTTACTGTGGTGGGATGGAGGTGGGGTTGTTTTACTTTTGGATCTTTGTGAAGTTTGCTTTTTGCAGTAAGGCTTATTCGGGAAAGAAATAACTAGAAGTTTGGACTACTGCCTCTGTCATTTACTATGCTCTCATAAGTCCCTAAGGTTGAAGATTTTTAAACAGTCTGCTAGTAGGGTACCAATACGAGTTTCTGACTGATCTACATGAAACCTACAGAGGCACCAAGCACCAACTGTAGTGCTTGAAAAATTGTAGTGAGTCCCTGATAATCAGGCACCAGACAGCTTCCAGATGGCTGTCCCCTAAACCGAACACATTAGGAGAGGCTTCTGAAATCTGTGCCTCTGTTTCCCTAGCCACATTTAGAATAACCTCTCCCCACCTCACACCAGAGCTGTGTGTCTTTATGTCTCTAAAGTGCTTAGAGATGCTGAGATGAAAGATAACATATGAGTGCAAAGTACAGATCAATTCCCTGAGCTCAGCAGTCACTGCAGCTGATGGGGATAAATGTACCACATATCCRCCACTGAAAACTTGGGTTCTGAGACTATCTTAAATAGCAACTACTTAAGCAGCAGCTCCCTTGGAAGAAGTCATCTTTGGGTTGGTTGGCTAGGCAAAAGGAGCCTCTGCAGACAGGAAACACAGAAATGCAATATACTACTAGGAAAAATAGATTTTTTTTTCCAGAATAAAGGGTCTAATCCTCTCTGATAGAATTTGGTGGTGAGATTTCAACTGATTTTATTAGGAATATGATGGAGTTGTTCAGGTTTATTAACCAGCATGTTAAGAATCTGGCCGAATATAATCTGAAAAGTTATTTCCATCTCTGTTTGTTTTCTAAATGATTAAAAATCCAGTTTAAATATTGCAAGGAAAACTTTAAATCGAGCAAGAGAAGTTTTGGCTTCCTTCCGAGTAGAAGGCAATTCCCCAAAATGCTACTGCAGATCTAACAGATGGGAATTATTTTTCACTCTTTAAAAATCTAATTCCACTGCACTGAGATTAACTGTAATTAGCTCATTATTTACATACAGGACAAAAGGTAAAAATGATAAAGAAAAACAACAACAAGCAGAAATAACAGGCAGAAAAAGGCAGAACASGCAAAAATTCCCTCTGAGAAGAAAATGTCATGCCTTTCTCACCAAGCAACATAATTGTTATAAATATATAGTTAAACACAGTTCTACACCATCCTGTCAGCACTAAGGATAAACATTTAGGTCACCGTTTTCAAGATTTTACATACTAGTTGATTAAATGCACAAGAATCGACCCTCCGAATATCATGAAAATATCACATCCTTATGGGTGGACAGGATCAGGCCTAAGACAGAAAATGTTTTATTTCAGTATGCAAGGGATTAAGCAAAACTGCAAAAGAAACATATTGCAGCTTTTCTGTTAAAGAGACAGAGAGGTATTAAAAACTTATTTTTTTTAAGTCTTTTTTCAGCTCTGATAAGACCTTAGTAAAGCTGAAGAGGCTTCTAAAGTATTTGCCTGAGCGTGTGATTCACGTTGTCTCTTTGCCTTTCAGTTGCACAACAAAACTGTCCAAGGAGTTTCATGACAAACTAATTACCAGTCTTTTATCATGCTGTTTCTAAACTATGACTGAGAATTGTGAGATTACCCTTCCGCTTTGCAAAAACATGGAAGGGAAAAAGAAACCCCAAACACCACCCAAAATAAGAAGCTGTTTCGTTCCAGCTTAGCAGCAACCAAATCATGGCCATAGCTTCTACTGATGGCAGCAGCTCAGAACAAAGTGGTTACAAACCGCGGAGAGAAAGAAACCCGCCGGCACCTCGGCCTCGGAGCTGTGGGCAGACTCCAGAGCTGGTGGSTGGCAAGCAGGTCACTTCTAGGCAGCTTTGCTCTCCTTCTGCCCCTGCCTCTGGCCCACCTCGCACACCTGGAGGAGCACCCGCTTGCACCTGCCAGGTACAAAGACGCTACCAACCGGCTGCCTCCGCCAGGCAGCAGAGAGGACCCAGCTCCGGGCTCTGCTTACGGGGGCAGCAAAGTCCACGAGCTGTGTGAGGAGACAGGCAGGGGAGGAAGGAGGAGAGCGGGCAGTGTCTGAACTGTGAGCTCCACTGTGGAAAGCGTTTCAGTTCCCAGATAATGTGGTGCTGTTCACAGATTTCAGCTTATATAGGCTTTCCCATACATCTATTTTTATTCCCAAAGTATTCCCTGTCACTGTACGATAAAAAGCAAGACTGGACAGCATGGCTGAAGCTGCTGACAGATATCTGAACACCTTCGCATGCTGGTTATAATCTTCCTAACYGTCCACCTTGCTAATGCAACCTGTGCCCCAAGAGTCAAGCTGGGACACCTTCTCTCTCACACTGCCAGCTGCTAGGGTCTCCACGGCAAGTTTTTGCAACCCAGAGTCTTGCTAAAATGGGAGGACATTTGACAACAGTTTTGTGGAACCTGGGAGAGATGGGGAGGAGGAAGGGAAATTATCTGCTTGCCAAAACAACCAACGTAAAACTCCAGAACATAACAATAAAAGAGAAGAAGGAAAGAAGAACATGTTTTGCCTCTTAATCTGAAGGAGCGAAGTGCTTCTCCCCTGATGCTGGCATCTGGCATAGGCAGGTCCTGCAGGAATAAAGCTGGGACAAGCTCTCTCTCTCCCTCCTCCTTCCTATATGCATATTTCAGAGGATAAAATTACAGCACCAGAGCCAGCAAGGAGGCATTCCCCATTCCTGTGCTTTTCCAGGCACCATCTGACCTCCCACCACACTGCTGTCTCAACCCCTGAAAGTCTCTCTGACCTATAGTTCCTTCCAGGCACCTAAAGGTTGGGCTACCCTGATGCCTGACCCTGGACATGAACCTGTTCAAGTCCAGCCTTGTGCAGTACCCAACCTCTTTGCACACTAGCAAAYGCTCAGACAGAGGGTACCTGTGCAGAGCCCCAGAGGTCTGGGAGAAGGGACCCCAGAGCTGTTCAGCCCGTCAGCATGGGTGCAAGCTTTCCTTCATGGACTCTGAAGGGACTGGGCATGGGCAGACCTGAGCATGCACAGCTCATCCTAAGCAATATGTCGACTCTTTGAACTCAAACTACATCCAGAGACACGGGAAGAAGGTCACAGGGCTGCATGTGTGTAAACCTGCTCTCTGCCTTGCACAGAGGCATTTCTTCAGCAATTTAACCTCTCATCCCACAGCTCCCTGCTTCATCTGCAGCTCCCACGTTCCCAGTTCCATGTCTCCAGATCATTTTGATGCCCTGCAAGCTTCCACCACCCCAAGTCTCTCCTCATGGCTTTACTCTCTGAGTCCCCCGTTATCCTACCTCCTTATCGTTCCAGGAATGGAGCAAAGGCTCCTATGGAGAAGGTATTCCCACCGGCAGGGACAACTCTGTATCTATTTCCAAATAAGGAGAGTGTCCGGGTCTTAAAGAYTAACCCTTCAGCTTGCCCTTTCCTGCTCACCAGAGCCAGGTAGGATACAGAGGCAGAAAAGCAGAACTGCCCCCAGCACTGAGCCCTCCCACCACAGAGCCTTTGGGTTGGAGTGATGCTCTCCCCATGCAAACAGGAGAAGCATTTCCTGCCAGGTACACAATACAACAAGTAAATCTTCTGGAACTGCCAAAAGCAACCTGTTATAAATGGCCCTCTACATTTTGAGATATGGGCTCTCTACAACACAGCTAATAAATAATATCCTGACATCCTTCTGTGTATGGAAGTGTAAGTTCAGTGACAGTTCTGCTTACCCAAGAGGGGCCAGAGTTAAAAATGGAGTGTCAGGAAAATACTACTTTTTAATTAAATTGCAAATATTTTGTAAAAAAGATAAGAAGCTTGCTGCAATCTCCCAAGTCCAGAAATAAAAAGCCCYTCCTAATATCGCAAAACTAAAAACATGGAACAAAGACCATCATTGAACAAGAAAAGAAGRTCTGTAAAAGAAAACAGAATTTTACCCAAGCATCGTAACCAGCTATTCACAAAGCAGAGGCTAGAATGGAAAGAGAGTGTGCGTGTGAGAGTGGATTTATAATCTGGTTTGCAGTAACATGCTAGGGCCCTGAGATCAGGATCCCATTGTGCCAGGCACTGTACAAACACACGGAGAAGCCTACCTAGGCTGACGAACAGGCACAGCCACCATAACCAAGGGGAAACGACACTGGTACAGAAAAGGGCCGCCTGAAGAACTAGAGCCCTGATAGTCCCTTTTTTCCCCTTCCTTTTCAGKAAAGCATTCCCACCAGCCAGTTTCCATCCAGACACCCCCACAAAATGCTTTGCGTAAGGGGGCAGCTGATCCCAATAAACACACTGCAAAAAGCATCCYGCTGCCAGCATCTAATCACTTTCAGACTGTTTTCTCAGATGTGCCTCTTCCACTTTATTTTCCTGCTGCGTCTTAAATCTGACCCCCTTCCTCTCTCCCCTTCATTTCAAAGATCCATTTGACAGCAGAAGGGGACAGGTATCACAGGCTCACACATTTGAAATGGAGATGAAAATTAAAGTTGCATCCATCGGCGCCTGTAGCGGTCTAGCTAGGGAGGAACATACCCACATCTCCCTGGTCCAAAGGAGGGAATTTAAGCAAACCACTCCGCATTTAATTTAACGGAGCTACAGGAGCAGCTGCGCTACGCACTTGCGGTCCTGCAGCTTGGCTCCGAGTCGCGTTCAGAGCCCACACGCCCTCCGCGGGGGRACGACGGTGCCTAGCGGGGAAGCCCCCCCGGCTAAGGCGGCCCCTGCCTTGCACCCCCGGTGCTGCATCCCGCCGGGCCGCCCCGGGGACGGGGGCAGCCGGAGCCCAGGGGCACGGCCCGCTGCTCCCACCGGGACGGGACGGGACGGGACGGGACGGGACGGGACGGCCCCACGGAGGGCGCCAAAGCGAGGTGCCGTGGGCACCTCCGACCTCCCCGCGGAGCAGCGCGGCGCTCCAGCTGCCCAACGCCTTTCTCCAAAAACCACCCCCCTTCCCCCCCTTTCCGCCGTGTCTAATGACTATCCCCGAGCGCAGGGCACGGCCGGCGGAGCGCAGGGCTTCTGTCTTACCCCGGCTGCCGGCAGCGGCGAGGCGCGGCGGGACGCGGGCAGCGCTTGCGAAGCGCCTTCTCCGGGCAAAAGTTTCCCAGCGAGCCGGGGAAGTTCCCGGCCGCGCCGGGCCGGGCCCCGCCGACGCCCTGCGGCCCGG
>NW_020449641.1:3504684-3569976 GCF_003343035.1 Apteryx rowi | reverse complement strand
CCCCCCCCGGCTCCCTTCCAGATGTGCCGGGCAGGGGCGCGCCCGCCAGCTGCACCGCCCCCGCCCAGATGTGCGAGCGAGCGAGCGGCGGGGGCGGCCCTCCCCTCTCCCAGATGTGGCCGCGAAGAGGCCTCCCGCGCACGGAGGGGGGGCTATTCCAGCTGTTGAGAGGGAGGCAAGGGCCTCCCCAGATGTTCGCCCCCGCGGGGGAAGCGGCACTGCCCAAGCGCGCCGGCCTCGGTGCCGGCCCACCCGCACGCCCGCACCTGCACCAAGGCAGACGAGGCGCCTCACGCTTTCCCGGGGGCTGCAAGGGCAATAGGTGGAGCAGGACCTTCCTTCGGCCCTGGGCGAGCTCTGGGCATGGCCGCGTAGCCCCGTCCCCTGCAGAGAGTGGGGTCCCCTGCGGGGAAGGAGTAGTTCCTCCGGCCGCGGAGCTGCAAAGGTCCCGCGACGTCCATCTCCCCGTTTGCAGGGTCCTGCAGGGGAGGAGATGGGTTACAGGGCCACGCAAGGGCCATGGCTCCCTCTCCTGGCTCAATTTGCTCTCCCAACTTTAAGCAGCTTTCAGTGAAGTGGGAAGCAGGAAGCTGTCTAAATTCAGAGCTCCATCTCCCAAGCGGCTAAATGACATTTGGAACCTTTGGACTCTGTCAATAAAGCACCAGAATAGTGTGCAGAGTCCTAATACTGCTGCTCACCCTCAAGGCTATCCACTTCTCACTTGCCCTGTGAGAAAGCAAAGGGCTCAGAGAAAAGGTGGCTTCGTGCCATTTCCGCTTCTCCTCTCCGTGGTGTGCTAGGAGTGCAGCTCTCGTTAGTGAAAGCGGTGGCACTGCACAGTGCTTAGCACGATGCAGTGCAGCCYCACCCCAGAGAAGTGGTAGCTACTCAATCCAGCATGTTAAATATGACAGATCTGCCACGGTGGGACACATCTAGAGGTACTGAGAGGAACAGCTCCGCCACCAGCTGGCCCTTCCCTCAGCACCCGCAGGTCTTTTTCAACAACCACAGGAGCTGCTTGGCAGATCTGGTGCACAGCTCTGTATCAGCGATACCTACATGACACGCACCCTTTGCCTTATCTCCACCACAGACATAGCCCTGATGAGACTGAAATATTTCATGGATGAAGAACAGAYGCCTGAAGCTGATTCCAAGGAAAACAGTAGTGATACTGATGAGTGAAGGAAGAATTTGCAGAAATTTGTGCCAGCTCCTTCTCCTGGAGAATGCAGCCAACAATCATCAGTGTAGTCGCTTGTGCAGGAGTGTTCTTACCCTGAGCAGGGATGAAAGCCTTCTGTCTTCCCAGGTTGGCGAGGAGACTCTGTTCCATCCTGGCAACAAATGACCTGGCCTTATTCATGCTTTTGTCACCTCTTGGCAAGCTGACAGCAAAGTGATGTATCTGGACACAAAGCCCTTAGTGCTAAGGAAACTTCTATTAGTTCAAAGTGCTGCAGCACATCTTAGCAATTTTGGCTACAATATTCCTTCCACACTGGACCAAGTTCAAGATCCCAGTCCTTGTCTCCAGGCCATGGGCCCAGGAAATCTAGAAAACCAAATTTCACTCCATCTCCTGAAGTCCGAGAGCAGGGACTGCCCCTGGGAATTCAACTCTCAGCACAGTGGAAGCATCTGCGACAAACCTGTCCCGGAGAGCAGGGCCTGGTCAGGGTACCTGGCACAACCTCTCACAGCTGGTGCTAGCACATATCTCCCCACATCCTCAAGGCCAGGTAGGTGAACACTGTCCACACCATGCTGTTGTGAAAGGAGGCCCTTGTCCTCATCAGCCCACTCCAGCTTGTGAAGGTGGGCATATTAGAATTTTGCTCCTCCAAGGAAGAGTGACTGTGGCCTGGCTGTGCCACAAGGCGAGAAGGAGCTGTGATGGGAGGCCAGGCTGGCTGCTGCTCCTACTCTTGTGTGATGGAAGTGTTCATGTTTTCCATCTGCACCGTCTTCAGGATCAGCTCTTTGTCCTGAACCTTTCTACCCTTTCCTTTCCAGGGCACAGGAAAAGTAGGCAGAAACTTTATTGTCCCAGCAGCTTTCTTGTCCCTTTGGTTAATGCCTTTGAAAAACTATCTACTTGACTTGTGTATAGAGTCAGCTCTACTCAAGCCATCTCTAACCTAAATCCATCCAAGTATTTCAAGAAACATGATAAGGCAGAGCTCCATATAGGCTAATCTACTGCACTTTCAGGACAGATTAATCTGTGTTTTGCCCCATGTTAACTGCACAGCTCCAGGATCTGAACTAGCTTGTTTGGAGTTACTTTATGTATTTGAACCCTCAGCTTCACTGTTGAATATAGACAAAACTGGAGTAGCAAGGCACATTTTGTGATCTGTATTTTCCACCATACCTAGAGAAATATATGTGCTTAACACCTTCTGTCAAAACAAGACAGTCCACTCTTCCTCGGAGGATGAAATAACAAAAGCGTTGCATATTTTAGTTGTGATACTTAATGCAGTTGTGGGAGTAACTCGGCTGTTCTGGTGACTGATGTGTTATAAGAGTTAAATAATAGTAATAATAATGATACTTTGCCCTATATAATGCCTTCCATCCATAGATACACATCTGGGATAGGACATGTCGTTACTCTTGTTTGGGAGGATCTAGGCACTGTTGCAATACTAGTAATGCAGGTTAACAGTCATTTATACATACATGCACCCTGAGAAATTCATACCATTCCAAAATTTTAAAGCCTACCTCCATTAGTGCAAATGAGGGGCTTTACACTAAAGTCATTAATTTTCTCTGATTTTGGTGGAAAGCCAGAATTCAGTGTTAGACTTCCTTGAAAGACTTATGAACTAAGGTTCAAGGCCAAGTTTCCAGAGTTTGTTTTTAGACTAAAGCTGGAAACAAAATCCCAAACCACACCTGCTTGTTTGTTTTCATGGGAAATGTTTCAGACTCTTTTTTCTTAAAGATTAAAAAAAATCAGCAACTCCCTACTGTAAAATGAGAGTAATATTGCTCTCTTGGGCTCAGTGCTGTCATAAGGATTATTTTTGTATTGCTATTTTTTCTCCCATCCACTCTCTATGCTAGTGCAAGCTATTTCTATGCAGGGTTAAAATGCAACACAGTTACACCCTAGAGTGAATTATACTACAGTTTGAAGAGCAATTCAGTAAGCATAAAACATTTTTAAGCACAAAAAAGCAGCATTATGCCACGATTTTAGGCAGGGAGCAAAATGTAGCATTACTAAGTGCAACCACAAGGGAGGACTTTAACAGCAAAGGAATGTGTTGGAATGTAGCCAAGACACTGGAGCTGCTGGTATTGCAACTGCTGGGAAAATGTTCCGCAGATCTTCAGTTACAAGTGGCCAAAGACCTTGGTTTGCTGCTATTCTCCTATTCCCATTAGTTAACTTTAGAACCAGAAACACACAAGAAACCTGGATCACACAGTCCTGTTCTCTGCCACATCCACCACAATGTCATGTAACCCTTTCCATGAATGGACCAAGCTCCATCTTAAAACAAGTTCATGCTTTCTGTCCCTGTTACTCCTCCTGGGATATTTTCCTAGACTGTCCAACTCCCTGATGGTCAGAAACCTTCTTGTCATTTCCATGGCCGGTTTATTCCCATATGTACTGGCACCAGTATTGGTTCTCCTTTCAGTTCTGCTCCCTGCCGTTTACTCAGATATTTTCATAGAAATTGTTCTTGCCTCTTTTTCCCCCTAGTTACACATGACAAGCTTTTCAGTCTTCTTTCCTAAATGAATCTCCATCCCCCTTGGACCTCTTCCCTGCATCTGCTTCAATTTAAATTAATCTTAAACTGCATATAGATTACAAATTTATTTACAGTATTAAATGGGAGGAGGTTTCACTGAGGCTTCACACAATGACATTGGATGCCCAGTTTTTCCCAGAAATATCTCACCTGGTAATCCCAGGGTTGCATTTATCTTTTCACAGCTAAACTGTAGTGGTGGCCCATTAGTCATCCTTTGATCCACTATTAGACTCATATTTCTCCTCTGCTCTTGCTTCCAATGGTAAATTCCCAGATTATATCAGGAACTTGTTATTATTCCCTTGCCAGATTCCAGTTCTCTTGCATTTGTCCCAACTCTCATCCTGCCTGTGGTTTTCTAATTTGTTCTTAGCCAGCATTTCTGATACTGGGAGACCAAGGCAGTTTCATAACATCTAAAAGACATGTTCTTGCTTGTTATTTTACTCACACCCACCTAACCCATTTTTCCTCCTTCCCAGTTCAGGAAACAAGCCCTAGACTACGTATAATTATAGTCTGTGTAGTTATAAATGAACGTGCCTTCTGTGTTTTACACCTACGCTTTGAATGGCATTGAGAAGAGCATGCCTGATAACCTGAGATACAGGACCTTGAAGAAACCAGAGAACGAAAGATATTCCTAACATAGCAGCACATGGACCTCCCATCTGCATCTGTCAAGGAAGCCAAGGTTAGCCACACTCAGGTGGAATGGCTGAATACTGTCTGCTGAAAACATTTTTCAGTGAGGAACCTGGGCCTGGCTTTGCAGATATGCATGGCTTTCAGACAAGTATGCATGGCTCATTTACTAAAATGCACAAGGAGTTGTAACTGTTCCTGCTTCAGATGATCTTGACTAACACATATCATGTATTATGGGCCATATTGGCTATATCCAAACCAGATCTCAAATCACCTTACTTCCCAGGCAAAGCCTGTTATATGAACCTCTGTACATTAAAAAACAAAACAAACAAACAAAAAAACAGTACATGATGAGGGATCGGAAGTGCAGCTTCATTATGAGTTCATCTACATTTATTCCAGAGGATCTAGTACATAGCTGTTGCCCATTTTCATGCGCTGAGTATTGTTGGTGTCTCTTCTCATCGTGTTACTGTGGTGGTAGGACTGCTAATGAGAGCAGTTCTCAAAAGGGGACTTGACCTTACATGACTTGCACCTAAGTCCATTCAAATCTCTGTCACAAGTGGTTTGATATCRCCTCAGGCCAGAGATCTTTCCCAGTCTTATGAGTCTGTGATTCATACAAACTAAAACTATTTCAAATCAGCGTTGGAGAGGAATATCTTCTCATCCTGCCAAAGGCTTCTACTTCTGCCAGGTGTTTGACCCACATGTTGGACAAAGTTCATGTTCAGGATACCTGAACATACTTCAGCACAATGTACAAGTTGTCTGAGCTTGGAGTTTGCAGGGACACTTGTCCTGTCTGCACAGATGTAAACTGAGTTGGCGTTTGAGCTGGGCAAGCCTGGCTTCTGTCTCAAACAGCCTTTAAAGCAAGCATCTAACCTAAGCACTAATTAGCAGCAGCTTATCTCACCTGCTCACTGAGGCCAGTGAGAAAAGACAGGCTGTCCGCAGATTAATAAAGCTAGATAATCTGAATACTTCCTTGGCTGTGTAGACAGTTCTCTACTGCTGGGCTTTTCTTCGCAGAGTGGTCTCTGCAGTTGTTTTTTGATACCTTGTCTCTCTGTCTGATGGTTCGCTGACAGTACTTTACTTGACCATTGCAGGAGAAAGGCACTGAAGTAATGGTGTCTTTCCTGAGCAAACAGCCAATTAAAAGACCTTAGGAAAGTAGAAAAAGCCTTAATACATCATGCTTTTGTTCTATTTAATTGTGAAGTCTCTGCCTATCTTGACACATGTTTTTATATATATGTTTTGATGTTTTGACAGTCTTTTCAATAGTCTTTTTTCTCAACAAAAAACAGCTTTTCTGAGTAACTGTGCCATAACAAACTGCAGAGAATATTATGTTTGGTGAATGAAGAGATTTCCATTTGTACATTCTGAAGGATTATTATTATAATCAGTAACAGATTATTTTTTCCCCTAAAAATTCAAGATCACTCTGCAGAATGGCCTTTTAAATCTTTGGTTTCACTTCAGCAGTGATAAAGCAACATTAACCTTTAGGTTCACAGTTTATCTGTGAATAAGTTAAGGATTTCTTAAGGAAAACAGTCCTTTTGTGTAACTCCTTGAAAGGTCACACAAGTAACAGATTTTAGGAGCAAACTCAGAAACTGCAGAAAAAACGTACACAGTCCCTGGAGAGGGCAGCTGCAGGTTAGCAAGGCCTAGATATACAGAGATACTATTACTTCCCAAAATCTAGGATTCCTCCGTGACATGCTGGCATGTTTTAACCAAGAGGCAGGACCCTCAGCTCCTGTTAATCATCATTGAGCTAATGGAGCTGTAACAGTTCATGCTAGTGGAGGTTTTTGGCAATGCTGAGCACTGTGGTTAGGCAGAATACCCATCTGCACAAAACGGTTCTTGGCATTCTTGCAGCTCATTTCACAGGTTAGTGTATTTCCAGGCATTTGAAAGTTCCTTTCTCTCAATAGCTGTTATCCATCACTATAAAAATGGGCATAGCAGACAGAGCAGAATGGCTAGTTTTGCTCCAGATCCTTGACCTCACTGGCTTTGCATCAGAGAAGACTTCGGTGTAAGCGTAATAAGTTTGCATTTGCACAGTTACTGAGAGTGTGCTCTCATTCGTCCCACCCCACTGCTTAAATGGAAACTGGTATGATTATAAATGACATCATGTGCTCTCTGAGAGCAGAGGACAGGACTCAGGGATGTTCAGGGCCCCTTCCAGCCCTGGGCTTTTTCTTCTCTCTTAAAGGGAAAATCAGAAGCCCATAGGACTATTTTCTTTCCTGTAGCAGGAAGTGGGATTGAGCCAAAATTTGCAAGGTTGCAATAAGTTTTATTAGCCTCTCAGGACATAAAAAGCTTGGAAAAAGGCTTTTAAAGCATTGGGTGAGCCCCAGAAATGTTTTATTAATTGAGGGTGATATTCAGAGAACAGTTGCAAAGATCATCAGAGGAAGTATTCAATTTATATGAAGAACGAGGAAAGAATGCTGCATGCATGTTTGGGTACAACAACCTACAGCTCTCACAGGAATGTGGGCACCTTTGAGGAAAATGCTTCGATTAGGGCAGTTAATTTTTGCAATGTAAAAAGACCAGATTAATCCAGGGGAAACTGAATGGAATTACAGGCAGCCTTAAGACAAAAGCCATGCTTGTGGGAACTCTTTTTTTTTTTTTTTGGAAGCAGATCACCCACCTGTCTCTTTCTTGTGAGATGAGAGATTTTAAAGATCACTGAAGAGGAGGGAATCAAGAGCAATGCATTTGTTAGCAAGTCATAAATTTGCAGGGAGAGAGCAAAGAGAGCAGAAAAAGAATGAACTTGAATTTCACAGGGGCAAGAGGCTCCCTCTAACTCAGGCAGTTGCCAGGATCATGGCAGAAAGCCATCAATGGGGAGATGCAAAGTTGCAAACAGCATGTGAAAATGAGGTTTACAAGTTGTTAATCAGTGATGTAAAGATGTGCTCGACAGGCTGTAAGTTAAACAACCTCATAGGTTTAACACTTAGTCTTCATAACATGCCAGAGAAACTTTTGATGAGAGTAAAATGAACAAAGCGAAATGAACAATAAGCTCACAATTTACCCTATGATGGAAGTAAAAGCTCCTAAAAACTTTGATTATTTTTCCAGTTAAATTTCTCTGTGTTATTATTTCTCTGTCTATAGCAAGGACGAAATATCCTGTGTGAATTGCTCTGCTGACTGACGTCTTCTGCCCATCCTCAGAAGGCTGAGGTAGGAGGAAGTTTCAAAGCAGAGTTCCCTCATCCTGTCTTGCTGACGTTGACCATGACTACGGAGATATGGCCAAAGGACCAGGGAGCCCACAGCTATTCTCCTTGATGAAGGCGAGCTCAGATCTGCCAGTTCTTGCCAGCAGTGATGGTGAGTRTGTCATGCGGTCACCGGGGGATAGACTGCCAGGTGCAGTTACTACTGCATTTGTGTTTTGTAAGACCTGTAGAAAGACATTGTGTAGGCCTATGAAATCCTTTGAAGTGGTTGCACCTGCAAGCTGGAGGATCTTTCTTTAGCTCTGACGCTGGCTGAAACAAAGTATTCCCTACTTCCCAGTCTAGCCTTGAATAACTCTGTACGCTAAAATCGATGTTTCATTCAAATGTTGGCAAATTTCAGCAGTGGGTTCAGTGCAGTGAAACTTGTACACGGGGCCAAGACTGGATGTATGATGATTTTTTCATTTTTGAAGCCAAAATGTGGGTGAAAGAAATTGATATGGGTTAAACTCAAACAGAAACTTTTCAACAAAGCAAAATAAATCATTTTAGCTAAACTAAAAATCTTCATTTAGTCTGAAACAAAAAGCTTCCTTTCATGTTTGAGCCACTCCTTTCAAAAAACATTTAAAATACTTTAAATTTGCCTTTTTTTCTTTAAAATTTGGCTTCTATTTCAAGCACATTAAAATTCTCTCCTCCACTCCTTTTTAGTCAAAACTCTTCACTGAATTCTTCTGCAGTTTATAAATAGTTTTGGTCCCTCAAAAGCATCATTTTTGTGAATTTCATATTTCTGGAAAAAAGGCACTGCTATTATTAGTCATTTACAGTCTTCAAAACGTCACCCAAAGTATTCTCAGACAAATTCTGTTCCACTATTACTGGAAGAGCACCCTATTAAACTGAATAGTTTTTCTTTGACCAGTCACTCGAGCAAGGTTTCTCACTCCATAGCTGTGCAATCAATTAGCAAATTATTCTGAGGTTGAAAATACCCTTGGAGGAAATTTCCAGTTTGTTCTCACGCAGTGCATTTCTCCCAGTCACCTTTCTCTCTTGCTGAGCCCAAATCACGATGCTCAGGTTCACCAAGGATGACTCCTGTCCATAGGACAGGGAATACGTGAAAACCACGAGAGATCCTGGCTTAATGGATGAGTGCATTGTGTTGGGCCATATTAAGTCAGGAATATGTCGTGCACCTGGTGCTACATTATAACACGGGGAATTTTATGTTTCTGACTCAAACACGGCTTTATGGTAAGAGCGCTGTTTGGACAAGCCTTGGACAAGTCCCGCATAACTTTCTAACCGTATCTGTATACATTGTCTGGCTGGGGCCTCCCCTAGTTTCCACTTTCCTGCTCTCTCCATTTTCGTTCCAGTCACTATGTAACTTGCCATACCTGAGATGTAATTACAACATATTTCACCTGTACTTAAGTCAGGTTTAGAGTATGGTATTTAGCAAGTTAAAGATCTAAATAAAAGACTACTTTGCAATGGGTGATAGTAAAAGAGTGTAACAGAAAATAAATRTCTGCTAGTGAGCTGATTAAATAACTTGTAATCTGGACTTCTGTGTGAGGATAAATATGGGACTACAACTGTTCCCTTCCCAATGAACACTCTGCTCTGCTGATRAAAAAGGAGTCTTCCTTTAAGCTTTTTATTCTGTGAAATCACCTAACCTATCATTTTCAAGCATGGATTTTTTTCTGCTCACACATGCTTGTCAGTTGTTCTGTGGGGTTATTTCTCATGCAAACCAAAATAGTTCATGATTTAAAATGTTCCTCAACCTGACTGTTCACATGATAAATGGCATAATGGAGTCGCATTCGTTAGCACCAGAAGCAAACTCCAAAATAGAACTAGACAATTACTAAACAAACATTCTGTAATTATCTTTTCTTTCCTGACCAGCTGAATGATGAAGACAGTGGCAATGTGCGGAGCTCATGATTAGAGCTGGTCATTTAGGCAAGAAAAAATATCAGATTCAAGTATATTTCATCAATCAGAGTGTGGAGGGAGCTGGCTTTAGCTGATGGGACCAATACTGTGGCGGATGTTGATTGTTCCTCCCAGTGCTGACTCCCACTGACTTCCCTTTTTATACTTTCAATCTCTCTCTCCTACATCACTTCATGCAGCCTCCTCTGGCTTGTTTTCTTTGGTCTTGCATTAGTAATTGATTCCATTACTTTTAGGCATACCCTTGAACTTTAAACATTACCAACACCTTGTTATAAATCTTTGGACATGTCATGCTATATATCATTTTATGCATTTTTGGATACTACATTTAGATGTTTCCCAGTATGCACATCCTCATAAGAACTACAAGAGTCTTATACAGACCTTACTTAGTCTTTCTTTGGAGCTCATTTCTCCATTATCTGGCAACATACCAGTCTTATTCTGAGGCACACCATTATTTCAATTATATAATTAGGAACTCTGTTCATTAGGACTTCATTGCTTAGTCTACAGATGAGAACATGCATAAATCTTAATTAAAAGAAAAAACATTGCTTGTTGTTTAACATGAGTTTAACCTTTAATACTATCCTCCATGATAAGGACAAGCATAAGTGTTCTTTTATGTAAAGAGAGGGTAAAACCCTCTTAATTGCTTGCCCAAGAAAAGAAATGTTCCAGATGCTCCAGGCAAAAGAACTCAAAGATGTTTCACCTGCTTGTGAAAGTATTTCAGTATCACAGTCTCTATAATAAATAGTGACTCTGGGCAGATGCCTCTGTCCTGGTTATCCTGGATCCAGTCCCCAAGGGCCATAGCTACAGTCACCTCAGAAATGGTGACTACAGTGGTGTTTGTTACAGATGGAAGGGAGGAGCACAGAGGGAAGGAGGGCATTTGGGGAGTTTCTACATGAAGTGGTGATGGCTGAGCAGGGGCACGGTCCCTTCCACAGTCTGATAAAACTGGGTCCTGCCTCAAGGTAGGTGGGGAKAGAGGACTGATTTCTTATTATACCATTCTTGAAAACATTTCATTTGTTGAATGAAGAAACACGTCCATTTCAATGTGAAGAAGTAATTGTCAATAGGAAACATCCTGAAGGGAGGAATCTAAACTCTAAGAATTATTTGCTCAGAGTATTCAGTATGTATTTATGAGCAGCGAGGCCATGGGAACTACTCAACAAGTGCAATACAGGGTGAATTTCTGTCATCCCTAAAGGTAGTTGTAACAAATATTGTAGTTATTTTAAATTCTGATGAGCTCTGACAAGGGAGTGTCTGGGACTGTGAACCTTTCAACATTCCCTGGTCTGGTCTGGTTAGAAGTCAGGTCATTGTTCAGCTTTTGTTTAAAACTGACCATAAATTAATTCATTCATCTTGATCATGAGGAAAAACTCAGAGGTCCTATCAAGGCCACTGAAATGGGGACAGTAGGACACCTCAAGTTCTCTTTTCACTGCAGGGTAACCCGAGTGACTTCTCAGAGCTAGGTCTCACCAGATTTGGCATAGGCCAGTCAGGTAGGATGCAGGTCCCTTACCAAGCAAAGGCAAACCTTAGCGGGGTTCCAGAGGAAGCGATGGAGGTGGGATGGAGAACTTTGGCTGTTGCTTCTCCCCAGGCCGCTCTCCACCAGCTTCCCTCATTCCCTTCTCCTGGCAGATCAGGGTCGGAGGAGAGCACTCCTCATTGCCCGTGCAGTCCTACTGGCAATGGGCAGAGTCTGTAAGGGAGGGATAGTTGCGTAAACAAGGATTAGAGATGAGATGAGATGAGATGAGATTCTGTCTTTGGGAGGAGGCCTACTGCTGTCGTGCCAGCTTCCCATAGCAACGCTAGGGTTGCCATCCCTTGCTCCTACCCAGGATAAAGGCATCCAGCACAGACCCTTACTCTTTTGCATATTCATCCTTACCCCGATGTTTCTCCTTYGCCTTTTCCCTGTTCTGCAGTATGCAAAAGACAGCAGCAGCACTGCACTCAGATGCCTGTTTGCAGCTTCGAGGGGCAGGGACAACTGTAACACAAGTCCTCACTGGGGCTTGTTCTAGAGAGTGAAAAATCGAGCAAGGAGCATTGTTAGAAATCTGCTGTTGTTCCCAAAGCAGCTGCATGTGCATGCAGTATAGCAGAGAGATGGTGAATTCTGCAGGCCTCCTCGTGTGCTGATGTGCAGAGGGAAGGAGCTGCTGCAAATCCCCAGTTAGCAGCTCTTAATTTTTCTCTCCACTGTAAACAGGTGTGCTTGTACTTCTGGAAGTGGCTAGTTGAATCCTTTGCACTTCAGTTAGATATATACCCAAAGGGCATGTGCTTTTGTTGTCACTGGTAGCACTTGTCCTCTCTTACCGAAACACTTCTCCAGGCACCAGGCAGATAAAATTTGGAGGCACTATGGCTAAAATCAACCACTGCCAATCTCTGCAATGAAATAAGCAATACCCGAGCCTCACATTCAACACAGTAAAGAAGGTTTAATATGCAAAGCAATAACTCAGAAGACATCATCCGTACCCCTTTCATTAACCTTTAAAATTAGCCTAGAGAAATGTGGAAGATCTCTCCTTTCCTCATCCCATTATTCTGTTTTGGTACCATGTCCATGGCTTTACTTTGTAAAGTGTTATAAGGCAATGAGCTTTATCTTATGTTGCCTTTTAATAAGCAGTGGATTGAGGATACCAGCACGGCTACTTCATCACAGCGACCTAATGATATTCAGCAAATGTGAGTGCTTTGAACTGCTTTGACTCTAAAAGCAGGGGGAGCAATGATTGATTAAATCTTCAGTGTTTAAGATCAGAAATAAACTTAAGGGGATACTACAAAAGGCCAGGAAAACTGCAGGAAACACTGACTGAAAGCCACTTCAAGAATCAGAGAGCATCTCATCCTCCCAGCTCCATGGAAAAGGTTTAATTAATTTCTTGCTTTTAATCAGTCAGTAACATCAAACTCATTCTCCTGATGGAAGAGATAAACTGTTCTGGTCTTCCTGATCTTTACAYGCTCAACAGAGTATGCAATACTGGATCAAATATAATATCCCAGAGATTATTACTTCATGGCTTGAAGATGCAAGACACAAGTGGAAATGCTGGGAYGGAAGTGGACGCAACTATGTTCCCTTTTGCCAGCGGTAAGACCGTGACGCAGGGACTGGCAGGAACAAGCAGAGCTGCTGGCTCATGGCCCAGCTGCCCAGTTGTCAGACAACACAAGTGTGCCTGGGAGAACTGGGAATTTCTTGGCTTTGAAGATGAATCAAAAAAGTGGAAGGATTGGTCTGATCCAACTTAAAATCAAATTCCGGCAGTTTTGCCTTTTTTTGGTGAATACTCTCCCTCTGTTTGTTTTTGAATCACTCCCAGTGCAATACTTTTTGTTTCACTGTCCATTTTTTAAAAGACTTATGCAAGGGTTGAATTAACAGAAAAGGTCAGTTCTTAAGAATAAAGTTATAAAATTAATACTTATAAAATTAAATTATAAATGTCAAAATCCATCAGCTTTTTTTTTTCCTTCCATTTTCAAAATAACTTTTTCCCTATTTTTTCAACCAATGTTATTAATGAAATATTACTCACACTAATTTAGGGATTTTCTCCCAAAATATTTTCTGAGCAAAAACTAGAAATTTTTGTCTGTCTCCATATACAAAAGATTGTTTTCAGCTATGGTCTTCTAACTCCTGAGGGATTTAACAAGTAAAGAAAAACCCCTCATAATTCATATATGTATGTGTATATGTCTGTATGTCTGTATATAATACTATATTGTTTATTTATCTTTTTCTTTTGTGGGATCATATTCAAAACATCCCTCTTCCTTTTTTTTTAACATTCATGTAGAAAAATTACTGCCCTCTCTCTGTCTTGTCCTTTTCTAGGACAGCTGACTTTCCTTTTCGTGACACCTCAGTGGGCTTCAGTGCAATGCCACAGCCTGTGTCATGCTCAGACTGGGAGCTAGATGGCCTGATTCGTTTTCTTGGCTCCAGTTGCTGACACAGCAGAGATCTACTATAGGACAACAGATAAGTTATTCCATTCCTGGTATCTCCTGCAACCCTCGTCCGCAATGACGGTGATAATTAGAGGCACCCTGAGACCCCTGCGAGGCAGTTCACAGTCCCGATGGAGCAGCCTCTGCAGGCACACCTCACCCACACCGCGTCGGGGCATGCGGCGCCCCTTGCTCCCCGGCCGGAGAGCCTCAGCTGCTCCCTCACGAGCCAGAGCCAAGGTTTCAGCTTATTGCTGGAAATGCCAACCTTCAGAGGTAGCAAGAAACTCCGGGCTCCTTTGATTAAAAATAGGTCAAGATGTGGTTCAAATGAAGATATATTTTCAGATCTGTATACATTTGAACAAACATCGAACTTTTCTTTCATTCTCCCATTTGATGCTCCTGATTTCAAAGTTGAGCAAAATTTCTGAATTTCTGGAGCAGACAATGACCCAAAAATATAATAAACATCTCACCTCACTGTCCCCTCCCCAAAAAACTTCCTAAGGTTTTATTCATCATTTCACACATCACTAAGTAAACATCCCCCTTCCCATCATTGGCATGATGGAGACTTGATGCATTACTCTGTAAAGCAGAAGGATCATAATATGAAACTCAGTCCAAGAGGCACAGGCAATTATAGTATCCTTGAAGTATCTCTGCCAGGAGCATAGAGAGCAGTTCAATTTCAGACCTAATGAGATTCATTTGCAAGTCACTTTTTTCAAACCCTGTGTTATTTTGCTCTTCTCTCTCAACAATTACAAGTCTTGACTGATAAACTGTGTTATTATATGTAATAGGGAGTATTTCTGTGTCTGCTTACAATGTGGTTAGAGAGGATAGACTTCAGCTTGATGTTTTGAATATTTTCTAATTAGATGCCCAAGCATTAGTGTTCAAACATGTTTGATTCAGGTTTTCAATCATGACTCCTTAGCAGCTAAAGTAATGTTAAATTAAATTGATAAATGATGCTCTAAAAAGATGAAGAACTCCAGCAGAGAGATTAATCTGTGATGCCCTTTTAAGAAAGATTTACAGGATGTGATGTGCATTTGCTATCTGCCAAGTGCAATTCTTCAGCACCTGAATACACAAGCTTTGTAAAATTGTTTTCTGATGAAGTGTAAAGTTAGGTCTGCTCACCCTTCCCAGCTGTTGAGGAAATATTTACCATTTCACTAAGGCTCTTCATCTTGCCCAGGCTGTAGCTCCAGGGCATCCTGACAAATTGGGGAGATGGCTGTACTCTCTCACTCAAGGCACAGGCCAGCTGTCAGGCACTGGGACAACGTCTCCTAACTCACTGCGACGTGATGCTAGGAACCAGCGCTCTGCAGCACTGACTTCTACCATGCTCTTCCAGTTCTTTTGGTTCATGAGATATTGAATGTATAAACAAAACAAAAACACAGCCTCCAAACCCCCAAACCACATTTTACCATTCATCCTCTTTCCTTTCCTCCTCAGTTTAATTAAAACCACAGTTKGAATCTGGCACATGGAAGACTCTCTGAGCCCAAGCCAATTAATTTTTGCCACGATGAGAGACAGCCTGCTCCCTCCACGTGGAGTGGTCAAATGGCACATCCCTGCCTCCTAGGACCCAAACCTCAAGATGATTTAATGTATGATAACGCTGAGACCAACAAAGAGTGGGGGCAGGAGGAACAAGGTTTGGAACGGACCTATCGCACACAGTGAGGTTGTCCTGGGAGTGCCCTTCCAGAGGATACCTTGTCAGCCTGCCTTTCTTTATATCCCCAGAGAAGGACAATCATAGCTGTGTGTGTCCTTCCTGGACTGAGCTCCCCAGGCATTTCCATGTCTTTCTTCTGGACTACCCTTACGTGTGCCACTGCCTTGCCATGACTTCCAGCCCCTTCACAGTGAAGTCTCTAGTAAAAAGCCATTTGTTTTATACCCTCCAGTTCCCTTTTTCATTTTCACTGACTGCTTTATATTACAAGCAATCCTTCTGACATGTGCACTTAATCAATTTATGACAGGCAGATGGGCCAACGGGACGAGCTCTGAATAAACAGCAGGAGCCCAAAATAGGTAATAGGGATTGCTCTGCTGAGCATAGTTCTGGTGTTCTGGCTCCAAGAACAGCCAGAAGAAAGTGCAGAGAGTAATTATAAGATACATTCCTTTTTCACCTCTGTTAATGTGAACCTGGTTTATGCATCAAAATGGAAAAACTCTCCAAAAAATACTCCATTGTTCTGCACATTTTCCTTTTCCATGCTGACGTCTGATTCTTTTCTGAATTGTGCTTGGCTCTTGTCTTCAATAATTTCCAGCAGCCTTGTATTCCACAGGGCATTTATACACTGGCTGGAAAATCAGCCCCTTTTGATGAGCTTTAAAAGGTTGGATTAAAGGATTTGACACCCATGAACTACCTGCTAGTTCACTGGCAGTGAGTTCCAGCTTCATTTCCTTCTGCTGTTGCTAACAAGCAAATTCTTGCCCAGAGAATATTTGCATTTTGTCTTGACAATGGCAATGATTCTCCAAAGATTATCTCCAGGCTCTTCATCTTTAAGAAAGACTGTACCAACAACCCCAGGCTGACCTCCCTCAAGTCAACAGATCTATTCACGTGGAATCACAGTCTTGGTTTATCCCSCAATCCTCTCTCCTGGAGCCAAAAACATTAGAGATGGAAGTGACCATCTCCAGGTTATTTAGTTCAGCTCCATGTTAACTAGTCCATCTCTAGGTTAACTAGTCCATCTGCTTTCCCAGACAGCACAGAATTGAACTTTAGAACATATTTTCCTTAGTCTGCTCCTCCTCTTAACAGCTTTTTTAGTAGGACTTCTGCTTCTTGTCTTGCAAGCATATTTCATAGACTAATGAACAGGTAATTTGCTCCTGATAGTCACCTCTTGCCTCTTGTGACAGTTCTCTATGATCTTTCCCTGCTATGAGCTACGACTTACATTTTCCAATGGCAGTGTACAGTACTAGTTTCCCTTAAGTTTATACAGCCAAAACCTTCCTTCTGGTTTGAAAGCACAGCCTTTCTGGGCTTGTTTGCCCAACAGTCTGCAAAGAGCCACAGTATGGGATGCAAAAAAAGCTATAGGAAGTTCAGCTAACCCACKGATTTTAGTTGAATGGATCCATTTCAGTGCAATATTCCTACTGTAAGGCAGTTCTGTTTATTTTTAGAAAATCACATTAAAATATTCTCAGACTTCTTGTGAGCCTCAAGAGAACAGGTGTTTTGTCATGGAGCAGAGAACAGTTTGTGGCTCCCTCTCACTTTTAATTTCCTCACTAGTGAATTATGTTTGTAATGTTTTGAATATAGCCTTGCATTCCCCTCTCTTCATGCTGTCCTCAAGCTCTTCAGGCAGACAGCAACACTATCAGAACTTGATATGATGAAGCTCCCCTTCAAGGAAGACGGTTTCCAAGTAAAAGTATGCTTTGGGTAATTCTAGATTTACTGAATCAAGTCTTTAACCTCAAGAGGTAGTGTGCTGTATTTTATATAGAAAACAATTTTCCCTGCCAGATGAAATCTTAGGGCAGAGCGTCTCTTATTTTATGTAACTGCTTGGATATTTCTCTATCTTGGGATTAATAGCGATGGTGTAATTTAGATTCTGTAACAACTTGAGACAGATGGATTTACTGAGTTATCAATCTAACCACACACACGCAGCTTTGCTTTAATTGAATTTAGTGCCGGGGAAAGGAAGAACTTTATGAAAGAAAGTCCTTCTCCACCTGCCTTGAGAATAAAGGTCCAGCTGAGGCAGGACCAGCACACTCTGCCTTGTCAATGCCAGCGGTAACTGTTGGAGGGAAGGCAAAGGGACCATGTCGGGGCATGGAAAGGGTTGCAGTCAGAGTCCACACAGAGAAGGAGGGAGGTCTGCAGCTACATGGTGCCCATCCAGTGCTTGAGCTGAAAGGAAAAGACTTCTGAAGCAGTACAAGGGGGCATTATAGCCCACTTGGCAAATTTGTGCTGGAGGTGCTTTTGTCTTCATTGCCTGCTCTCTTAAAGACACAGGGCTGCGTGATCACACTGTGTCTCTGTCTGTCYATCAGTCTCATTCCCATGGCTCTGGAAATGCTTGTCCAGTTTTAGTCCAGTTTTAATGCTTTCAGAAAATTCTTACATGTTGAGGAAAAAAAGCTGGCTAAAAAGAGAGAAACGTTAACGCTCCCCTGAGAGCAGGTCTGCAATATGAGCTCAGCCCTTCTTGGACATCAAGGAAGAGAGAGAAAAGGAGAGAGAAAGAATTACCCGTGACCCCACGGCAGAGAAAGACCTGTCTTATCAAACACGAGAGAATACAACTATAAGGCACAAATCCATCAGAAAATAAAAACAGTTCTCCTGTTTGTGGAACTGCATGCTTGACAGAAATATCCACCCACTAGGAAATGGCTTAAGGCCACTAACCCACTTTCTGTAGGCCTCCAAGAACATATTGAATGCAGCGATCTTGGGACAACACAAGTCTGGAGCTGTTAAGCATGGACCTCAGTGGGAAAGGACATCTCCCTAAGCAGGACAGGCTTCTCAGCCTTCCCCAGCGCAGCAGAGATACCAGTCTCCCTGCTGCCTTACTCAAAGCCTGGCCACCCCTTCTTGTTTCTCGCTGTGTTGGCAGGAGATTTGCGAGTACACCACCATGTGCCATTTCAAGCGTCATTTGAATAAACGTCCCATATAATAGACTTCTGTAGCTCTCTTTCTGTGAATTCTAAATTAATGCAACTAATTAAAATGTTCCAAAGTTTTATGTAAATAACTAATTAGCATTTGAGAAGGAATAGTAAATTCACAGATGGTTTTGTTCCATTCAGGACCCATTTCGCTCTCTCTGGCTGTAGCAAGTGCAGGGTTAGGCCCCTGGTGTCTCACAGGATTGGGGTTAATTGATATCTGTAGCACACTGGAGAAACTCAGGGAGAAGTGTTGTAGGAGTAATTATTTATCGAGCTTTCCGGGACACTTGCTCTTTTTCCTTGTGGAAGTTGTGTCCGCATGGATTTTSAGGACTTTGTAGGTTTCTCCAGATTTCCAACAGGGAGCTGGTCCTGGCAGGTCTTGTGCCTGCGGAGACCGTAGAGGTGAATCTCAAGTGTGCTGATGCTGCACCTGCGCAGCCGTCGGTCCAGCTGCAGAGCAAGTCAGAGCCCCTGCCCCGCTGGCGGCACCCTCCTGCACAGTCGGACAGGGTGCCTGTGGCACCACAGGTTTGTTGTGCTAAAAGAGATGAGAAACAGAGAAAGTGAGGTAAGATTTTGAGGAGGAAGCAGAAGCAGTGGGCTTGAAATCCCTTTTCCAACACAGTCAGAGAATCGACACATTTCCTTATAGAGGGATAGTTTTGCATTTCTTTCCTTTTCCTTCCTTCGCATCACAGGGCCTGCGAAGGCACTGGCCTGAGGGAACCTTGTAAGAATGAGGAGGTTTAAAAAATATGTCCATATCTAACATTGATTACTGGCAAGGTGAAAGTGAGAAGAATGTCAGTTCTTTAACATCTTGACTGTTACAGGAAGGCTAAAAGGCCCAGAAGGGGGTTGAGAAATCCTTCTGTCCTAAGTAGTACAATGTTTTTATTTCTTACAGAAATTCTCAGCAGAGCCCCCAGCAGACAGCAGTTCCCAAAGCAGAGAGCACTGCAGGGCCTAAAGGCTTCCCTAAAATGAGCTACACGTCTGGGTCTCTTGGAGACAGACTCACAGCCCCTAAGGGTTTATTCACATGCCAGGCCCTGGGCATGGGCTGTGTTTATTATCTCTCACACTGACAGAATAGGTCGTTTCTCCCTTCTCTGTCCCAAATATTGTGCTCACTGGAAGACAAAAACAGGAATTCTCAAGTACATCAGGACTCTTACATTTATACATTCCCTAATATCTTGCAGCCTAAGTCTCTATGTGCTATTATAACACCAAAGAAAGAAAGAAAGAAAGAGAGAGACTGCAAATACAAGTTAGGAGTTTATAAAAGTAGCCAGTTAGCGCATGTTTGCTAGAGGAGAGGAAGATTACACCAAAGCAAAGAGGGAGGAAATCATTTTCACCTCCCACTGAGCAGGTCCTACACAACCACCCTCACCTGTTTTAAGAGCAGCTCTCAATGTTTGCACTCTTTGCTTCCAGCTGCAAAGGCCTGTGGGAACTGGGGGAATTATAAAAACTGCTTCAGGGGAAGTTGAAGCTTTCTGGTGAATTTGAGCCAGGCCTCTGGAAAGGGGAGAGAGACTTGGGAAGATTCATGTTACTAGGAAGATGTTACTTGGCCAGTGGGAAATTCAGGGAGCAACAACAGGAGTCAGCAGGGAAATGAAGTGGGTTTTAAGGGACAATTTAAGAGAAGGAAGCATGCAGAACTTGGCTAGAGAGCAGTTAGAAGACAAGGATTATTGCAGTAGTCTAGATACATTTGAATGTGTTAAATTTAAAGTGTGTTCTTCAATAATATTGCCAGAGAAAGAGATGAAACTAAGAGAAGAGTAAAACAGAAAAGCTGGCTGGGGAGTAKCAAGGTGAGGGGGGAAAGGGGCATGTTGAGAGGAGTGCCCTCTGTGCAGTCTTGCTTGCAGTCCCTCTCCCCCCTGGAAGAACCCCTCCCCATCTCTCTCTGTCTCTAGATACATGCTGTGAACTGCTGCAGAACAGGGAGGAAAGAGCTCTCCATCTGTCCTTTTAGCTAGTGTTTCTTGCTCTGGCACCAGCCTGGTGAGGAGCAGAGCTTGGGCTCGGTGGCAAGGCAGCAGCCTGGCTGTGTGGTGCCTGCTGATGGGGAGGAGGGACACAGCTAAGCCTGGTCAGCTCTTCCTCACCCCAGTCCCCTGTCCACACAGCTGCAGCCTGTTTGGGGAGAGCAAGGCAGGCTGGTACCCAGCTGTGCACTGTAGGCACCAACTTGCTTTGTTCCCAGGCAGAGCTCTTGAGTCTTCACCTGTACCAAGAGGAAAACTAGCAGCTTGCTGTCACCATGTTTCTTGAATCCTCCCTATTTCTGGATGCCCTGATATTCAGCTGCAGCATGCTCTGAGCTGGCTTGGCTTGCAAGAAATGAGGTCTGAAAGAACTGCCCTCCCCTGCTTTGATCCGAGTGCCCTGAGCAGGGCATGGGCTGCACCTTCCTGGGATGCCTGGTGACTTGAAATAGGCCTGTAAAGAGTAACTGGAAAGAATTCAAGAGGCAGGGTATGGCTAAGCAATCAACTGTGGTGACAGTCAATAGATACTCGGAAAAGATCAGTGGAAAAGCTAGCCTTGAGCTGAAATGCCRGTAGTTATCTTCATTTAGGGGCACAGCACATAAAGCTTTTGGTGCCCAGGTTTTGGGTTCTGCAGGAGGCACCAAGATAGATGCACTCCCCCTGTGCCTGTTTAGCCCCTCTTGCTCTGCTGAGCCCAGGACTGGTTTTTTTTTTCCACTACATAGTGCATGTGCTAGCTGATAATGACCGTCAGCCATGATGTATTTCAGCATTCATTGCTAAGAGATTCTGCCTGGAAAATTGACTTGTAAATGTGTTTCAGGATATGCCAGATATTTTCATGCTAATTTCTCAGCCAAAACCTCCCATGTGGTGTCCAATGTGATATCAGTAACTCAAAGGCGGGGGAAAATGAAGCCTCTATCTGCTTTCAAGCAATTTATTCTCCTTTTGTCTTTTTACATCCAGCAGCTAAGTAAATTACAGGGATTAAAATACAAAAGACATTTAATTTTTTAACTGTAATTTCTTAGCTCTTGGCAATGGAATAATGAAAAAAGAAGAGAAATTAAGAGAAAGAATTAAAACCCAAATACAATTTCTAATGATTAAAATACAATTTCAGCTGATTAAAAGTAAGAGGACCTGTCTGAGCACAAAGGGGCAGCAGCAGGCTTCAGGATTTGAGTAGCTGTAATCAGCTTCAATTTCACATTTAACCTGAAGGGGAAAATTTCTGCTGGTGATTACTTTAACTGTATTTCTGATATTCTCCTTCATCTTTCTCTTTATTCAAGCTGCTTTTCATTTTATCAGCTTTATCCCTAATTCTGCTTTTCTATTACTGAAGTCTCAAGGGTTATCCAGCCCTTTGAACCGATTTCTGACATGCTGTAAGGGAGAGGCAGTGCCTATCTGGAGAGCTTGTGAGATGAAAGAAAGCTCTGTTGCACCTTTTTTACAGGTGGGCTTTAATACGTAGAAGTTCATGGCTGCATTGGAAGTCAGTGACAGAGCTGAGAATTGTCTCGAGTCCTAACGTCCAAGCCAGATATAAGAGAAGCCAAACTACTATTTGTTCCTCCGGTGCAGCAGATCTTAAAATACAATTCTGAGAGTTCAGAGTTCTCCTACCTCCTGTAAAGCCTAACAACTTATAGGCTTAGCACAAGTCCTTTTAGGTGTGGCACTGTCTTTTTAGGATCCTACTTAAGCTTTCAAAATAAAACCCACTGGGGAAAAAAAAGGGAGGGGGGGAGAAGTACTTTTCTCAATTCTTTCAGCTTCCCAGGGTCCTCACAATGCAGCTCCCCACAGCACTGCAACGCCACGCATGATTTCTTCTTTTAATGTTGAGAGCAGAGTCAGTACTAGAGTCCTAGGCACACAAGACGTGCTTGCTGGAAAGGTGCACTTGTCAAAGCTGCTTCCCCTTGCGAATTACAGAGCAGGAAAGCTCTTGCCTAAATCCTTTTAGGTATGCTCAATGCTTCAGTTGTTGCAATATCTATTTGTCAGGTGTTTATTATAGGATTGGAACAGGGATATTTTGGACAATTCACAGCAATTTCTCACAACAGTTCAGTGGACTTTATACTTAAAGGTTGAACTTCCCATGAATGTACAGTTTAAGGGTTTGAGGACTCCATGAATAGCTATGTGTCGAAAGCAGTTATCCYGTAGTTCTCAGTCTGAGATTATGCATACACATATACAAATAAGAGAAATCCCTATTACAAATAACAAACAAGCCTAAACGAAGATTCCTTTRGCTTTCTGCTGGGCAAAAGGCTTCACTGAACCCTGTTCTCTGAAAAATTTTCCCTGCTGATATACCAAGACAAACAAAAGGGCTCTTTGGACCATCAGAAACAAGAGTTATCTGAGGTTATCTTAGATCCTGGTGTGACCTGCAGAGCTTTCCTCCTAGGGAGGATACATCAGAACAATGTTATCGTTGTTTGCACTCATTTAAATTAGTGTCCTGGAGTCTTTCCTCCCCCAGCGCAGCGCTTCCCCCACACGTACGCACAAAGGGCCATATTCATCAGTGAGCAGTAGCTGCTTATAATCCTTTTGAAAGACAACAGAGTGTGCCAGCTCTTCCAAGCCTTGTTCTGAAGAGCTCATCCTGCCATTTTCACGCAGGCCCAGAACTCTCCCATCTAACTTCTGTATGTGTGGATGGGCTTGGGGATTTAAGGACCGTCTGGGAAGGTTTTCATGGCATGGGAAAGGACTCCCTGGGTCAGCGAGCCGATCTGTAGTGATCACATCCCCTGTGACAACTTGCAGGCTTCCATTCTGGGAGCCATTTGGTTTCCTGCCCGCACTCTTCCCACTGGTGAGCTACTGCACAACCCCACTGCTCCCTGCTGGAGTGAACCTTCTTTGCATTTCCAGCCTCATTTTATTCGTGACCAGTGCACGCCTATTTGTTCCTTTGCCAGTGCTGGCCATTAGCTTAAATAACTCTTTGCTGTCACTAGATTTATCTGTCTCCTCAGTGTGTTTGTAGACAGCGAGCAGCTCCTTGCAGCTTTCATTTCCCTACAAGTAACCAAGCTCCTTTAGTTGTCTTGCCCCAGAGAGACGAGGTTCATTCCTCAGTCTTCCTTGTTACTCTTCTCTTCTCTTGGGCTAATCTGAATTTACCTGCCTTGAGTCTTCCCAGGACAGGCAGGGAGGGAGGATCCTGGTTGAGCCCAGATGAGGACAATGAGGCTGTGAAAGGGAAGACCGAGCCAGCCACGGCAGGGGAATTGGCCACAGAGAGGAAAACTCCTAGCAGACTTGGGCTGGAGGAAAATAGATTGTGATGATGATGTGAAAACACTGAGACATCAAAAATCCTGCCTGCACTTAGCTACTTCTTGTCAGTCAACCTCAACGCAGACAGCAGGGCTCCCCTGCATTTCCTGATCTCCCTTCTGCATTGCATCTCTCCACATTCCCATCCCATCCCACGTCTCTCCCACAACACAGGTTTGTGTCTGTCCTACCCCTCCGACTCCCGCTGTCTCTTTTCTTGCCTTCTTTCTGGAAAAGAGCATTTCACAGTACCATTCTGGACTGAATTGGGAGTGTGGTCAGAGCTTAGCAAGGCAGCTGCTTTTCCAAAAGGCATCCCAAGCAGCCACCAAATGCTCTGAAGACAACTAAGGAGGTAGTTTAAACTGCTCACTGTGCTTATCAGCTGCCAGGGGATCCATGTGGGCTCCTATTTGCCCACAAATTAGTTTTCTCATGTTCTCACTAAAATTCAGAGGGTCTCACAGAGTCACAGAATGGTTGAGGTTGGAAGGGACCTCTGGAGATCATCTAGTCCAAGCCCCCTGCTCAAGCAGGGTCACCTAGAGCACATTGCACAGGATTGCATCCAGGCGGGTTTTGAATATCTCCAGAGAAGGAGACTCCACAACCTCCCTGGGCAACCTGTTCCAGTGCTCTGTCACCCTCACAGTAAAGAAGTTTTTCCTCATCTTTATGGTATTCCCTGAAACTTTGGATGGAATCAAAAGCATGACTGAAAATTATCATATTAAAGTCAAGCAAGGAAGTATCTTTTCTAGGGCATATGCATGCAAGAACAAGCTCAGTTCCTGAAATTCAGACCCCTAATCCTGCCATGGCCCTGTCAGACTTGGCAAGTTAAATTAACTTCACCCAGATTCCTCCTGTCTCCCAATCTTAAAACTTTTCTCTTGAAGCCCAGCAAGACCCAGACCTAGGTGAAGGTGATTACTGTGGCAACTCTGAAAGTCACCCTTTGGGTGATCCTAGAGTTGCACATCTTCCTCCCATCAAAAAGACCATGCACTTTAAGCAAAGAGATAATGGGCAGTCATAAATTGCTGTATGTTTCAATAGTTCCTGTTGCTGAATAGGAGATGCATTTGTCACCTAGCAACGATATAAGGTGACTAGGAAATCACAGATTTTTAATCTAATGGCTGTGAGTTAACATCTATCAGAGAGCAGCCTCCAAAGTCCACTGATGAGGTGTATGTAATTGATTGAAGAGGAAGGAGAAACCAAATTTTTATCAGTAAGTAGATGAGGAGGCATCAGGGTTTTTACCTTTCATATACATACACATATGTGTAAATATCTCCTCTGAGGGGACGATGACAAAAAACCTAGAAAAATCCCCCAGACTGGAGTTAACCATTGGACACAAGGCTATCCAGAGAACGAGTCTCCCGCTATTGCAAAATCTGAAGGCAGCAGCATCGCAGTAAGGGGAGCATGCACCAGGGAGCTGGCAGGAGGTCCCACAGCCCACCGCAGGTTTCAGTGCAAAGCTCCTCTCGGCTTTCTGTCAGAGCCTAGCTCCCTCAGAGCCAGTGCTGGGGCTCTTCATTATATTCGTGTATTCAAACTGCTCAACAGGTCACAGACAGGAAGAGTTTTCCTACTGAAGCAACATCTTTTTTTCAGTATGTGGATCACCCTTAAGCAAAAGTCGAGACTGTTCCTGGGCCCCTCTTCTAGCCAGCTCTCTCTGCTCCATGACTTCGTTGCTGAGAATACAGGGACAGAATCGACAAATTGCCACCATCATTTGAAACCTCTGTATGGGACCAACTGGCAGAAAATGTCAAAGTTTGCCTTTAGGCCAGGAAGCTGAGTAGTGGCAGAATTCAATTCTTTCCCTTTTCCTCCAGAAATAGACCCAGAACAGACGTTACATGTTATTTTTCAGTACCAGGAGCTCATTGTTGTACCTGCCCCCCAAAATACTGGGGGATGATATATTGTGTAGCTCTAAATTGAAAACACTGAGATGTTCTGCACTGGCATGGTGATAGAGGTATCTCGCTGGAGCATGGGGTGAGCTTCAAGGGAAGTAATTGTGAGAGGAAGAAATCTGAAATTAGTTCACTGATGGATGATCTCTTTGAAGCCTGAAATTGTAAAAGTCACAAGGATCCCAGCAAGGCTGTGCACACTTTTTATGCTGCTGGATCTTTTTATTTTAAGAAAAAAGCTAAGAAATGGGTTTGGCAGTTCGCTATTGAACAAAATTGAACAGAAATCACCTGAACCAGGTTACCAGCATGTTCAGACCATTTACACTGTGTAGTGTGTGCACTCAGCAGCATTACAAGAGATACTGTTTCTCAGAGTGCATCGTTTCAGAAGCTTACCTTTAATTAGCAGTGAGCTAAAAGTAAATGTTTGAGAACGTCAGAGTTTGGACTGGGTTTATCTGAAACTTAATAAATAGATAACAAACTTAGGTTGAGTATGTGTATCACTATTGGTTAATCTTCTCAAACTTTTAGTTGAAGAAAAACCACAGAGGTACACCTCAAGATCAGTTTAGTTTTGTCAATCATTACTAAAGTAATGGCAACACAACATAATGTTTAACTTCTGAAGCAACAACTAAACATATTCACAGCAACACCTTTTGTGTTAAACCTGGAAGAACCAAAGTTAATGGAGTGTTTGAGCCACAGGCTGTAAACTTTAGTGACAATCTATTACTGGCTGTAGAACAAACTGGGATTGTCCTTTCTGAGGTGATCAGAGCTGTGGTACAAACCGTTTTCCATCCCTAGTTTGCCTACATCATTTGGATGTATCTATCAATCAGGATCAAGTCAATATCAAAGCCATATGAGCTTTTTTCCCAGGTGGCTTTTGCTTGTATTGTATAATGAACTTCTGTGTCCCTTGTGAAAAACATTTTTTTTTTTTCCTGATGCATTTTCTTGGGATGCCAACTCCTGGCAGCTGCATGTCAGCCAATTTTGTAGTGCTGGAGGAAGCTGCCTCAGGCTGGGAACAGTTTCCTACATGCCGGGYGCAGTGTTTGAGGTAGTAGCCCATTGGCACAGTACATGGGAAATGGATGGAAGTGGCACTACTTTTACTGTAATGCCAGAACGGCAGCTGAAGACAACATATAACGAAAGCATGGCCTCAGGATACAGTCTCCGCTGATTCTTTATATGAAGCAGGTCCTGTTAAATACAGCAATGGGTTAATATGGAACTGAGGTGCAACAACAGGAATTTCTGAACGGCTATGAAAGAGCTGATAAAACTGCAAGGTGCTGACCTTAAAATAGTGCTCATTTAACTTCTAGCAGCTATTTGAGTGTGTCTGTGCAAACTAGAATTCATTCCTGGGCTAGGGGTAATTTCTGAAGCACAAGAAACCATTGGGTAATGTATTCTGTGGCTGAAGGCACAAAGTGTAGAGTTTTAAAAGCACCAGATCACAGAGAGTAAAACATTGCTGCAAACAAAGCTCTACACGCATCTCTTTTGTTAGTGATGTGGAGACCCCAAGCTTTGTGTTTCACTTCATGGATCACAGACACTGGAATTCTGTGTTTAACGTTCTTCCAGGTAACCAAATCTTTCACTGGGACCAGGTTGATTTGGGGGGGGTGGGGGGGGATTTCTACTTTTGGAGAATTTAGTCACCAGCACTTTTTTTTTTAAGTTTTTTTTTTTTGAGGACCTGGTAAATTTGGGGAAGATTTAATATTCACAATAATTCTAATTAATGCAGAGAAAACATGAATATATTAATCCTTTATTCTACCTATGGCTATTGAAATGGAAGATCATGAATCTTCAGCAGCAAAGGTGGGTGTTTGGATGCATTAATAGATTAATAGATTAATAGATTAATATTAATATTAATAGATTACTGCCTTAGAGTGTATGCACCTTGCTGCAGCTGTGGAAGCTCTGCTGAGGTTGTTTAAAGAATGATAAAAGAGAATCCAGAGGTTGTCATTCAGCCATGAAGAATACTCTGGCCACATGTAATCACAGCAATCAGCTGTCTGGTTTTGACCTGTTACTCTAATATCCAGTTGAAGAGTAAGGAAAAAAAAGAAAGAAAAAAAAACAAATTAAAATATTCTGCACCACAATGCATGTATGACATGGAAAATTAGCTCAATTTTAAAAGGACATGTCTGGAAAAGTTCATTTTGAATCTTCTGTCTTTTTCCCTATTCTTCATTCAAGATTCAACCGTTCATAAAACTTCATGGATAATGTTTTATATGAAAGATTTGTTATGCCTAAAGACCTCTGTTGAAACTGGGGACTGATCCTGCTCCCATTAAACTGAAAGGTAGTGTGCACATGATCAGACATGTTACAGAGATTTGTGGGGTGATTTCTTGTTGTTTACAGTGATACAGGCTTTGCACAACAAAACCCTTACAAAGAAGCCATGTTAGAGATGTAATATGAGATTTGTCTATATAGAAATTTCTAATACACAACAGTTTTCCATTGACTCAAAGACAGACAGAAATCTGTATGTGTTTTGGATATAGGCAGAAGTAAATCCAAAGTAAAGTAATGATCTGCAAATTATATGCTAATGAATCTTATTTCTTCCATCTTGCTTATTCTTTTTCCTGATGTTGTTGCAATTCTGTACCTGATTCGAGTTTTTTTTGTAGCAAAATTGGAAGAATGTTAAAACACATCTAACGTGAATCATCCAAAATTTGTATTGAATTTGATTCAGTCTTACTGATGAACCCCTGTGGTAGCTTTTCATCCAGATAATCTGAAACAGAGGCTAAGAGGCTTGCGTAAATAAGCTTACTTGAGCAGAGGGTAGAAAATATACCTGAAAAACAAGTCTCAGGTTCACATATTTGCAATTGCAAATACACATACCTGAAACCTGACTGCGGGAATGATGCTCTACTACTATCCTAAAACAGAAAATGCTGGGTAGACTGAATGTCCATCCAAAACAGCTCCAATTTACAGCTACATTCACAATTAACCACAGGAGAAGAAGCTACCAAACAAGGATTAGTTGTGGAAATTCTTCRGCAGTCATTTCTGTATAACCAATTCCAGTTCTGTAAACACATCTCTGATACTGCTTTTGTCTTTCTGCTCTTGGACTTCCCTCTTTGACATAAAAATAAGTGCTTTCCCCTTGGCCTAGCTTTCATCTGCAAATGTATTGAATTTATCAAGCTGCCCGTGAGCTTATCCACTGATTTCAGTATGGGCTAGATCAGACCACAGACATTCAGAGTTAAAAGCTCAGCCCTACTGCCTCTAGGGAGATGACTAGTTTTTATCTGTCAGATTTATACAGCTCAGGAGTCAGCTCTTCCTCTCCAAGTTCCCGCTCCAAGACAAGATCAGTAATTATACTGGTAAGAAACCAGACTTGCCCCCTCTGATTTACGTGTGTGTTTTCAGTTAGCAGACTCTGAACATGCCTGTGAGCTTGGCGAGAGGTGAGTGTTCGCTCTCTGCTTTCTCAYCCGGTCCTGCTTCTGCAAGGGAGGGCGCAAGCAGCGTGGAGCGGAGGCTGCGCCCAGTCAGGCTCTTCCTGGGGGTGCTGTGCTCTTGCCAGGCATGCAAACATGGAAAAGGAAAGAGGGCTACCAGGAAAGGTCGCTTGGTTTTTCTTCCAAGAGAGGCAGGGAGAACAGAGAAGCCTGCAACCATTTGTTCTGCTGGGGACCCAGTGAGGCCACTGGTGGTGGGTGCATGTGGTGAAGGGCAAACCAGCTGCACGCCGCTTCGCATGTCGTCTACATCTGCTCCCATCAAAGTAGAGAAACTTCTCATAGGGATCCTTCAATGGAGGAAAACTTCTCAATCCCATGCTTATGATGATTGTTTTTCTTCATGCTGATAGATGTGTACCTGAACCCATCATGCTGAACTGAAGGTCCCTTTTGTGTTTTCATTGTTAGGTGTGCTGGGCAGAGTGATGAAAACTTGAGCATCTGGTATGTGTGGTAAGTTTCAAATCTATTTTAGAAGGAAAACTGGCAAATAATATTCTTTGATGGATATATGGAGAGAAAGGCATTAAGAGAGACTGATAGCTAGAAAGCATCGCTCCTGGGTTGTCCCTGTGTTCTGTCTTTATTGACTAATGGGAATCATTTATCCATATCCTCCTCACTGTATGCTGATGACTGAGCCGGGCAAAACCAATGAATGGTTTCAGGGAGAAATGTTTGAATTTTTGGCCAGCACGAAGCACTGTGCATTCAGCACTGAGAAATTGGTTTCCATGGACTTTGATTATGTTCAGTATACTGATGGAGAAAGCATAATATATAACAGCTATTTGCAAAATACATTAATGTATATGTTAATTTCAAGACACGCAGCCATCTGTCCACGCTGCCTGCAGATGGTGATCGCACCCCGTCCTCCCTGTGCTGCCTCTTCCTCAGGTTCCTGCTGCTGTTTTTCCTGGCCTTGCTCCTGTCCTGTGGGATCCTCTTCTGCCTCCAGTGTTGGCTGAAGCAGCGGAGCTGCCTTCCCCACTGGCGTACCCTGGCTGTGTTTGCGCTCAGCAGCTCTGATGCCTTTTGTGGTTAGTCCTCTCTCTACCTACTGTAGAGGCTCCTTGGCCCCAACAGCCTCCTTGGAAGCCCCTCCAAAACCCAGTAGGAGGAATCCAGGCTTCGGTGGGAGCTGGACTGCAGCTGGGTGCTGTGTTTCTCATTCACTAGGTAAAGCAGTGTAATGCCCAACTTGGGGGTCTTGGAGGGACGTTCTGACCATGGATTCAAGGGATAAAGTTAGCCAGATCCTGTTCTCTTCCCCTGCCACACCTTCAGCTGAACTCAGAGCTGTCGGTGTGTGTTTCATGCTCTGACGGTACCTAATTGGGGCTCAGTCATGCTGGCACTGGTGGGGAGTGAGACCTTCTCCTTGGTGCCAGGCGGACTCTGCAGCCTGATGTTTCTTGGCTCCAGGCACTGCCTGAGATCAGGCAGCCTTTTTCTGAATTGCTGACCTGAATTGCTCACTCAGGCAGACTTCACAGGTCTTCCTTAGCCACCCCAGCAGTCAGCTTGAATGGCTGATACACTCTGGGATGAGTTAGAAAGCTGTCTTGGTGTATCCTGTTCCTTGCAGTAACTGTCCTCAGCATTTCTCCAGAAGCATCCAGACCTTCTGGGGGCTGGGCTATAATGACTACGTGTAGCATGCAGCACTGACTTGGATTACTGACAGTAACACCAGCAAGCTGGGCCAAGCAAGAGTCCCTCAAAGAATAAAGCCCGTTGTCTGTCATTAGACTAAGCCCTTCCCAGAGGAAGTTTTGTTTGCTTTGTGGGTGGCCATGGACAGTGTCTCCGTGGAGAGGAACCACCACAAACCCACCCAAGTTCCTCTGTTCTGGCGTTTTGCATCTGCAGTTCATGATGAGATGCCTTGTGATGCCATGCTTCAAGAATGTCTTTCTTGTTTCCAAGTGGTCTGACAGCTCCTCCTACACTCACACCTCTAATCCCCATGCTTCCTCTTCACTTCTGCCTGTTGTACAGTTACTGCTTTGCTTTTTCCCCAGTGAGTGAAGCGCCTCAGTGTCCATTTTCTGGATCTCCAAGCTCCTGTGTGAATGCAGAAGTGTCTTCTTCTCCTGCCCCATGTTTCAGCCTTGGGGAAGCTGAGTTGCCTCCATCCTATGAGGATATTATGAAGGGAAACAAGCTCTAGGCACCACATGCTGGCTGACTAGGATCCCACTCGCTTTGTCGGAGATCTTCCATTATGCTACAGTCGTATGAGAGCAAAATTGGCCCTTTCCTCAAGTTGGCCAAGAGAATGCACATATTTCATTTTAAATAAAAGTGGAGACAAAATGTAACAGAATAAATGCTAAACGCATGTGTTGAATCTGTCACAGGGGCTCAGGCTGACATTTTGATATGGCTCTGAATTTCAAGAAGCTCCCTCAAAGGTCTGTCTGTACCCAGGGCTTCTGGCTTATCCACCAGATTTACCCCTCTAAGGCTGCTTGAGCTAGTGCAACCCTGTGTGTTTTAGGACTGAATGCTGATAAATGACTTGATAGTTACTTCTCAAACTTGGGCTGCCTCCTTTACTCGGCACGGTGCCAACAAACACCCTTTGGCAAAGTCACACTGTTCTACTACAATGTAGTGCAATCCTGCCACTCTGCGATGAAGGATCACTTGCCACRTTTAAAATATTTAGCACAACATATCAGATTTGTCTAGTGCAAAATGCAGCAAATTTACAGCCAACAGAAGGAAAGCAAGGAACGGGGATTATGGGAAGAGTAGCAGCATCAGGAACTAGCTACAGAACACAAAAGAAGTGGTTTTGCTTATTTGAGCTGTTCTTAATTTCATGGTGACTGTCTCCAATTCACTACTCCTGCCCTAGCATTGCAGGACAACAGACTTTGTACATCTCAGGACCCACATGGCAGTTTCCCACAGCCATGAACTGTGGGGTCAGTGATTTGGTCCTTAGCTATGGAAATATATTAGGCTAAAAAATATCATTTTCTCTGAGGTGATCACTGCAGAAAGGACTGGAAGAGACTTCAGAAGGTCACCAGACTGCCTTATACCCAAGCAGGATCGACCCTGCCTAAGCCATTCCTAAGAGTTATTACTCTGACTAGTTCTTAAATTATGGAGGAAAGTTGTAGAATTTCCCCTTATCTGGATTCCAGATGAAAATGAAGATTTCCTTTGCTTTCAGTGGAGAGAGCTCAGGACTGCATTCAGACCTCTTTGTGCAGAAGCTGAAGGGTAACATCTCACCAGGTGCCATGCAGCACGYGCCTGGGAAGCCACAGTCGCCAAAGACGGGCTTGGAGTAAGGACCATAAAAGACTAGTTGTAGCCCACAGCCCACTTAGTACCGCAGCTCCCCACCTGTAAAGTGGGACTAGTACCAGTCCCCCTGCTCAGTAGAAAACTGAGAAGATAAATCCGTTAAAGGTTTTGAGGTGCTCACATATTCTCACAATGAGGCCCTATAAGTACCTTAGCTAGGTAAAGAGTAATAGCATATTTTGAGAGACAAATTCTCTGCCTGAACAGCAGCAAATTATCTCCATAAAATCTTATTTTAGAAGCAGCCTTAATGTTTGACTCTTGTGTAAAAGGAAATGGATGTTATTGTAGCAAAATGAATGTTTGTGCCAGCAGGCTAAAATATTACAGAGTTTATTAATAAGGAAAATAAACAAGTACAGATTCAGCCAGTGGAGAAGCTGAGTGATCCCTGAGTGTCCTTTCACTCAATGAACTTAGTAAGAACTGCAGGTAATCAGCACCTCTCAGGATCAGACCTTGTATATACATAACTACTTCCACTACTCAACCCCTTCAATTTATGCCCTGAAGCATGAGATTTGATTATGTTTGTCTCTTCAGCTTGCATAGCCTGCTAGCAGGCATTAAATCAGCAAATGCTTCCTTCAAACCTACAYGCTGCATTTGCTTCAGTGACCCTTTCTTGGAAGTGAACTCTACAGGTTGTCTGCATTATATGCTGCGTAAAACATTATTGTCTCCTGCTTATTAATTGCTTGCTTCTAAATACTTTGCTGCCTTTATTTTCATTGAATGTCACCTTCTAATCAGATGACAGGAGAGGCTAACAAACTCAGTTTTCAGGGCCTTGATCAGTCTGAGACCCTCTTTCACAAGGTCCAGTAAGCAGCATTCATTACCCAGGTTGTAAATTCTTCCCCCGACACCCAACAGAGGGCAAGCAAGACTTTCAGCAGTGCACCAAGGAGGCTGTTGCTCTTGCAGAAATGTTCATAGGCACAGGTTTGTGTTTCCATGCTACTAACGTGCATTAAAATGCATTTGCATTTGTGTTTGGGGTATCTTTACTCAAAAAGAACTAAAATGATTCAGTCAAAATTGTTGTAGGTGGCTCATAATAGAAATAGTCAGCAAGCCATTGGCTATCATAAAATTAGGCTCAAGCTGGAATCACCAGCATGTGAGCACCCATCTGCTGTGGTACTTGTGCAACACAGTGGGAGTCCTTGGCTCCTCGAAAAACTGCACAGGAGCAAGAGCCATCTGCAGAAAGATTTCATGAGTGTTTTTTTGGTTTTTTTGTTTTTTTTTTAATTGGGCACAAACCAACCTTACTGCTGACACTGAGCAGGGAAGGAAAGCAACCTGAGAGTGTTCTGATTGCCGGAGGGTAGTCTGCTCCCATTAAAAGCCTGTGGGGGAAGGATACAGGGAAGTGATTAAAAGGCTGTGAGAAAGAAGGAGCTTCCTCACCAGCCTGGCAGCTTGGTGTGGTGTAGCCCCACACGCGCTTTCTGGCAGACAACCTGCACCCTGAGGACAGGAGCCAGCATTGCCTGGTGGCAGAGCTCTGAGGCTCATGGCGGGACCTGCCCTACTCCTCCCACTGCCTTCCCTATCATCCAGGGCCTTGGTTTCCTTCTAGTAAAATGGAGAAAGTGTTGGTTTCCTTCCTTCTGCAAAGGCGTTTGGGGTGGCCCCACCAACCTACCGTTGCACCGCGAGCACAGCTTCTCCCAGCCTGTTCCTTTACCCCCAGGCGCTCCAGCAGAATGGGCAAGGTTTCTCCCATTCTTAGAAAAGCGGCAATTTTGCTTGGTATCTTACGCTTTTGTAAGCACTTAGCCTTAATGAAGGCAGCTAATGCAGTTTGGCTGACATTTCTAGAGATAAAAGGAAAGATGAGCCATTTCTTTGTAATTCAGCATCTTAGAATTGAGTCTATTTCAGAAGTGCAGAGAAATTGCACTTGTTCCACTGTTGCCCTCTGACTTCCACTCGTCCTGTAATTTACAGTGCCTGTTAACTTTGAGAGGACATGGCAAACTGCTCCAGAAAAATCCCAGAAAACACTGGAAGGCAGATATATTAGCGAGGGAACTTGTCGTCAGTAAGGCTCGATAGGGGAAAACGGAAGCAGTGCAGAGGAGCTAATTGCTTGGTGACCATCTGGAAGCAAAAGGCAAAGGGAATGTGGAGAGGCAGCACGGCTGGACTTTCACCTCCACACGTCAAGAGCTGAATAATAAAGTCGTAAACTGGCTCTCAGGCAAAATAGAGTAAAAACAAGGGCAGATGAGTCATGACAGGGGATCAGTCTGGGCTGCCAGGAGGGTTGCACATAAAAGATCAGAAAATAATAGAAATGCTCATTATTGTGGGGTTTTTTTTTTGTTTGTTTGTTTGTTTTTTGATTATCATCTGAAGACTATGGATTATGGTCTAAAACCTTTTGCATAGGGAGAAGGAAGATGGGATCAGGGACAGATGCTCGTCCTCTTTGGGTCACTAGATGGCACAATTCTGGCTCTTTTTTTTTTTCTCCCTGAGAGGCATTTTACAATAGGGACCCAATAGCTACCAGGAGAAAATTGTCCTCAGCAACCTGTAACAGTGCTTGGACAGAATAAGGCTCCAGAAAAGTCTGGTTCGAGCTTATTGTTGCAAATCTCTTAAGAAAGGGTATCTTTGTCTTCCTTACTCCCAAACTGAAGTTCTCACCCCCTCAACAGACCCCTGCAAATGGCTCTTCCCAGCAAGAGCATCCCACGCTCCTCCCAGTTACTGGGTCAGAAGATGAGGCTGTTGGATATATCAGTTTTAAAATTGCAAATGTTGGCAGTCCCAAATCTTCCCTGCCATCTGAGAACACAGCCCGTGTGCAGAAAGGAAGGGAAATGTTTCTTATCAGCATGATTATAAGCTTGTGATCTGAGAACTCATCTGTTCAATCCTTAGCTCTGACATTACTTTCTTCTGTGGTCTCAGGCTATTCATTTAACCTCACTGCCTCAGTTCCCCTGTCTAGGAAATGGGGCAATTAGATTTAACTGCTCTGGGAGTCTGGTATTGGTCATGTTTGCACAGCTTTGAAAGAAAAACCTCTAAGTGCCATGAGCTGCTGCTGGTGTGATTAAATGCTCGCCCACAGTATTTAAAAGTTGCAAAAGACCAAACTGTGAGGGTCCAGCCCTAGCTGAGAGCTGTGCTTCCCCAAACCTGTATTTTGTGGTGGGATTTTGTTTCATTTTTCTCTCTTTGCACGTTTATAAAATGATTAGAAGTAGATGTGCCAAAACTGATGATTAAGTCTGCCAGCTGTTGAAGAGCTGCTGCTACAGGCGTGCAATGAGGCCTGGTGCTTGCAGTTAATGCCACAGTGCCTGGACAGCCTCCAAGACTAAACTCCACTTTCCCAAGGTCTGGTGCTGTTAGTGCTGCTGTCTTTTATGTTTCCTTCCAAGACAGAAGTGATTTCCCTTACAGGAATCAGAGCAGGTCACCTGGCAAAACACCTTCCTAGGTGAAGCTTGAAAGTGGAGTTAGAGACAAATGTGACATTCAAAGGCAACTTCACTTATTATACTTCAAAATATTACAGCTATGTAAGAAAAATAGCTTGCTGAAGTAACATTCTTATCTGATGAAAATAATTGCTCAAATCTTGTGAATTTGCACAAAAATCACATGACTGTGCATGAAAAGAGAGGCAATCCATATTTTAGAAAATATCCGACTGCACTAGGAGATGGTCTAGTTCAAAAGGTCTCAATAAGAGATCTCTATTAACAAGGCTGATTGAGACAGTGAGAGGATGAAATATTACTTGCAGAAAATGACAGCTACTGCAGATGTCATTTTTTTAAATTATATAACTATTGCTAACCTGTATGAAAATGGGAAATCGATAACTATTATTTGTAGGGCATGAAATAAACTTATCAAACAACTTACCTACAAGACATTTCTATTTTCCATAACCTGCAACTAGCTGGAGCCCTGGCAGGCTGCACCAAGTGGTGTACAATCAGTGGAGAGGGTGATGAGGAGCCCTGAGTTCAAGGAGACATCACAAGACAAGTACAGCAGGAAATGTCAAAGTGCCAGATCTCAGCTAGGTCCCTGAATCTGCCTATGCCCTGGGAAAGGAAGCAAAGAGACTAAACCAGACTAGATGCCCAAACATGCAAAAATACTCTTTAGAAGTTAGTGGAGAACACTAAAAGCTTTCCTGTTGGCACTAAAGGATTAAATGTTGAGTCTCAGCTGGAAATTGTGTCTAAGCAAAAAGYCTTGTTAAGCTATCAATAGCAATTGAGAAGACAGAGTGAATCTATTGTAATACGGTGACCCTACTCCCCTGCAGCAAGCTGCTGCTGAATAGGATGTAGATAGGAATTTGGAAGAACGAAAGAAAATGCCTTAATACCTGAGCTCACCCACAACATCTTTAGCCTTAGGGACTGGTTGTGATTTTTGAAAGAAAAAACAAGTTCTGCATACTTTCTGGTTTTTTTATTGCTAACAAATAAACAACCAAACCAGATTAGATTGGCATCACAATATGACAACAAGCTAATGAGAACTGAACATTGCAGTCATGAAATCAAAGTTGCAATTAAATCAATCAGTGAATTACAATTATATATTAACAACTGATCAAAACATCAGATAGACTCTCAGCAAGATTTGAATAATGAAGCAATGCATCATTGGACTGGTTGTTACAAAACATTAAGCCTGCAAACCTAGGGGTGGCCATGACCTGTTCCTAATCTTCTCGTGCAGTCGATAGATCCTTCGAAGTTATCATACAGTGGGAGGAGAATGGGGACAAGGTTAAAGAGTTAACCCTTATTCTACCTATATTCTGCAGAAAAGAAGGGCTCACAAACATTATGCAATTTTTTTATATACATATATATTTGAGGAGAGTGCACCCTGGGTTAAGATAGCGTTTGGGGTATGCATATGCCTTACCTGTGCATCTCCAGGAGGAGCACAGGGTTCGAGGCACTAATGAGACCAATCCCTTATATTCACCCCTGGCCACATCATAGATGTTTAGCCCATAAGTGTCCACAGAGCCTCTGCTTGGTGTGACCCCTGCATTGCAAGCCCCAAAACACCTCTCACCACCCTGAAACAAGCTGAAGACCATTAGGACAAAGGCCCAGAAGTTTTCCAAACTGCAGTTCTGCAAATCCAGAAAAAGAACAAAAGAAACCAATGGTCTGAGATCTGCAATTGCGCCTGTGTTAGCAGGTGATCCCAGATTATTCTCCCTGGACTAAAAGAGAGACAAATCTTCCCAGCAAGAGGTGATCTCTTCATGACTCAGAAAGAGCTATAGGAAACAACAACAAGAGGCTGGCAGGCATCCCTGAGTATCAGTGGTGAGGACTAACACACTGTCTGTGTAGTCTGGGAAGTATTTGATTCAGGACTTTGGTCCAAGTGATGCTGTCTTTGCTCAACACCTCCCATGGAGAAGCATCTCAGCCCTGAATGAGTCAGGCTGGTGCAGCCTGTGGAGTCACAGCATCCTTTCTCCTTTGGGCAGGCTCAGGAGAGCACTTGCCTCCCAGGAGAGGAGCAGGAAGACAGGAACTCCCTCCTAAGGGCAGGAGCTCAGCACAGCTCTGCCTCTGCAGTGGATTTCCTCTCCTCTCCCTCATGGCTTGTCCCTGAAGGAGCAAGGGTTCAGGGGCATAACCCAATAATTGGGCAGGCGTTTGGCCCCAAAGCTGGCTCACAAAGTCCCCAGAGCATCACTCCCTGCGTACATGGTTCCAGTTACATCTCTTCCGTCACGAACACCCTGCAGCAAATACACGCTTCTGACATGACCATACAAAAGTAAAAAAAGGTCTGGATGCAGCCTTGTCTCTCCACCTTTCTGGAATAACAGGCATAAATTCATATTGCTTCCAGATCTCCTTGGGCATTCTTGGTATAATCTGTGAATTCATCACATTACACATAACTCTTGTACTCCCCATCTCTCAGGACTTTGTAAAGAAGCCCCCATCACTTCTTCTACTGTGCTTTCATCTGTTCAAAATAGCTCAACTCATGGCAATAAGTTGCCATCAGTTTGGCTAATATAAATATCTGAAAACTGAAGCAGCGTGAATTTTGCAGACATGAAGCCTCCCTTGTCTGGGAAGCAGAGATGCAGCTAGGATCTCTTGCTGAGGTGGTTACATTACGATCTGAACCTTCTGCGAGGGTGGTTGGGCCTGTGGCAAAGCCATTTGGACCTGCTGTTGTCCTGCCTGCTCTCAGGGCCTGTTTTTTATTTGGTTAGGAGCCAGCCACTATTCAGGTCAGGACTGAGGTCTACATTTTCACTGCTGCTGGTCAGCGCTGTGCTACAGCACAAAATGCTGCTTCCAGTGTAATCTGTGAGAGGATTCAGCCCCTAATCTTCTGTCTTGGGGGCTGTCAGAGATATCCTTTGGGACACAGTCCACACAGGTCTCCAGCCCTTTCCCTCCCATCAGCCTCTGGCCCTGATAACATAAGGAGGGCTTCATGCTGCCTTGGGGGAGGAAGGTAGTATTCCCCATCTAGCCCTCCCATTACACACTCAGTGGAGAAAGCATGTGTCTGGTGAAGCCTGAGTTGCTATGTTTCCTAGGAGTGTGCATGTCCCTTTTGTGACTCTACTAATTTTAATCCACTGCCACTGAGCAGGTGCATCTCTGCAGAAGGTCTCTAGGACTTTTCTCCGTTTCTGGTGCCTATGATCATATGACATGGAAGAAAGGACTGGACTTGAGCAGTTCCTACCAACCCTAAGTAAATTGTGAATCAGCTTCTCTTTCCTTCAAAAGCATTGAAGGGCTGTCAGCATTTCTGCATCTATCCTTGGGAAATGTGTTAAAACACATGGGTTTTTTTTCAACCCCTTAATGAAGACATGGCTGGAAGTCTAGCCTCCCCCAGCCTGTGGCAGCCCAGAGTGCAGTAGGTGAATGTAGTCCTTAACTGGATTTTAAAATCTTTTGATAGAAAGGGGTAGAAGATCTTACAACTGTTGATCCTAGTTTCTAGCTGACATATCTGTCATGCATAGGGAGAGATCTCGTATCTTCTCTCACTTCATTTTTGTCCAGGCAAAACTTTCAGTAAGCCAAAAAGAAGCTGACAATTTCCAGATCTCAGCAAGTCTAGTGAATCCTTAATGTACATTTTAATGATTACTGAAAAAGACTGTATTTTGCAGGAAAGGATGTACCTGAATTTACAGTATTTTCTCGGTGTAGATATTCATGGGCCAACGATACAGCCAGACATTTAAAACAACTCTTTATCTTCTGCTGGACTCTCAAGCTTCCTTTAGGAGGAGAGCATACCCACATGTTGGCTGCACAGATTCCAGATGTTTTCCAGATGATCAGTCCTCCTCTTAGCAGAAGCCTGCATTATCTGGTTTGTATGTTCTTTCAGCACATTGCCAGACACAGAACAGATCCATCTTGTTACCCCCCCAGACTGGGGTCTGATCCAGGAGTGTCTGATTTATCTCACTCATATGGAGCCAAATGCTGAAAGAGTTTGTGTATTTTAGTCTGTGCTTATGTGAGCAGCCTCAGTACTCAAGACAACAGGAATCCCTAAAGCATGGTCCTTCTTGGAGRTTACTTTCTTGAAGGAGATTTTTTTTATTTGAAGCTCTCATAATGCAAACATTTCATAAAGCGCATCCTTGAAATGTAACTTAGCATCCATATCACAAGCACCTTGGATCTCTGTACAATCCACAACAAATAAAAGTAGAGCTTTTTCTGGTGTGTTTGCCTGCTCCTCATACTCTTGTGTCCATTGCATACATTTTGGCAGTAGCTGTTTGCGAGGATGGCAAATGCACGTTTGTTACAATTGTTCCAGCTGGGGAATAGCCTTTCCTCAAGGACTGAGCAGAGTGAAGTCTTCCAGAGTTGGTGTCTGTGATGCACAAGGAGAGAAATAAGACCTGCTAACAAGTGTTTGGTGACTTTCAGCTGTAAAGCTTCGAAATACAGAGAAAGAAGCGTTCCAAATATCTCCAAGATACAGTGTAATAACACATTTTATGTCGTACTCACACCTCACACCTGAAGACCTTGATGCGCCTTACAGCGCTGCTGAAATAACACTATTCCCATTTTACAGCTGAACATACTGCAGCCGGGGCTAAGCAAACATTTAGGGGTATCTGTGCAGTAGTGGAGCTCCAGCATGTTTGTGTGGACCAGTTCATGCTCGCACAAGCACTCTCAGATTTCCTGGAGCCCATGATACAATGTTTATGCTGGATGCATTCAAGCTGCATACAGGAGCACAGATAATTCTTGATCCAACATAAAGTCTGCCAGAATAAGTGTGTTTATATCAGGGTCAACAGTTTGGGTTGYATGGCCCTGATGTTCCTGATCCAGGATGAGAAACCCTACCTACTGTCTCACCAAACCTCTGCTTCCAGCACACTGGACGCCCTCCAATGACAAAGCCAGAGAAACAGAGGAGCAGTCGTCCGCCAGCCCAGCAGTGGCCTCAGAGTCTGATGCCTCTCCAGAAGCTGTTGCAGATCAGTGTCCCCATCGCTYCCTACAGCACCACACCGGTACCCCAGCAGGGAAGTCAAAGTTGCAGAGGGCAAAGAGACTGAACACCCAAACCCTCCCTCCCTGCCTCCTAGAGACAGTCCCAGAAGAATGTTCCTGGCTCAGTGCACCTGTAGCAGACCCTGAGCCATTGCTCTCTCCCTTAACTGTGTTCCAGCCCTGTGATGGTTCCTCACCTCTGAAGAGATACATGCAGCAGGTGAGCACAGCCCCAGACAAGAAACACCCGAGAGACCCTGCCATGCCGAGCCAGCACGACCAGCCAAACTTATACTGAATGCCCAGAAACACGTTGTGGAAGACCAGAGAGGAGCGCTCCACGTAGACGTCAATGGCGTACCACAGCGAGCCGGTAATGCCTGGGATACCTGCAGGACAGGAGAGAGGTGCCACACAGCACTCTCACATACACCACGGTGATCACGAGGAGATCACAACTACAAAATCCTCGAGTTATAGTCTGCTGTCTCCTGGTTCAGACTTKAGGCTTGGAAGAACCTTCTGGGACATTAGTTTTTAGCCCCAGCTCTGTCTCAGCTTGATCACTTTGCTTAAGTCACCTTGTCTCCTACTGATATCATTTGGAGTGTTTTCAGGGCAGTTTGTACCTTGTGGGTTTGCACTCTCACAGATACCAGAAACTGTTATTAAATTTTTAAATTTCCGCTTTAAAAGGGAGAAAGCTCCTCTCTTCATAGCTTATCAACTTATAAAGTTGCTTAAAGATTTTAAATTTCTAATCTATTTATTTTGACTTYCAAAATTTTGACAATATTTTTCAGACAAATTGTGGGAGGAAAAATAGAGGAYGTTTAAAAGAATCTCTCTGTGTATTTTACATGTGCTATCAGTTGCTAGGATGAGTTACRTATTAAATCTGCATATGCTAAAGCAGAGATAGGTGTTAAGTATTGGCGTAAAGTCAAATGAAATGACTTAGTACCCTAGTTGGCAGTCTGTTTATTTTCATATTAAAATTCTCCCACTGGCTGTAACGGCAAAACACCWCAGTCCATCAGGTTTTTATCACCTATAAAGGAGAGATGTGTTATTATCCCTTTGTTACAGATCAGCTGCAGAAATTTGGGGCTCAGTGACTTGCCCAAGGTCACACAATCTGTGGCAGAGCTAGGAACTGAACCAGGATGTCAACATGTTTCTTGCTCTTTAGAAATTCTGTCTCTTTGCCATGTCAACACTGACTTCCTCACAGTAGAACRGCTGTAACTGAAGTCAATCAACTCAGCAGCCAATTCACCCGGTCGGTAAATGAAATAAAAGCAGATACACTCAAGTAGCTGCTGTTAGAGGCAGGCAGTGAATAGTGGGTAAGTTTTATATTGCACACATCAGAAGCAAATAAGTTTCCCTCTCCCTTGTTTACCCTCCAGAAGATCACTCCCTCCTCTCCCCAAAGCAAGAGAAGGCTTAACAGCTCCTCATTTTGCTAAAGGGCATCTTTCAGGATGGATCCACAGTGGAGGAATACCTGCAATGAGCAAGGTAACTCCAGACACCAGGCAGATGCGCAGCTTGATGTGTGGCTCATCTGGAAGGAATTTCACACAGTCTAGTCCCAGAAGGAGGAAGACAAATCCAAATCCTGCCAGGATATCTGCTGTGATCATCATGGCTCGAGTCAGCACCAGCTTCACTGTAGGACAAAAGCAGATTGTTCTAGTGCACGAGGAGTGGAAATGCTAGTGGGGTAATTGGGTCAGATCCCATGGGAAAATATTTTTCTTGGTGAAACTTTCTTCAGCTTCCCCTGGATGTAATACATTACTGAGAAAAGAAAAATGGCTGTCATTTGTAGAAGCACCAAATTATCTTTCRCTGAGAAGAATAAATGTCCATTCTACACACAGGGCCAATGAGAGACTGTTTGTCTTGCTACTGATTCAGTCATATACTACAAGCCTGTTTTCATCTACACTTTTACTTGCAAAGAGTCTTTTGCACTCTTTCGAGCAACAGACAGCATGTGACCTTCTGGGTGCTGTGTTGGCCAAGGATGACTGTCAACAAGGACTGGGCTCTAAATTAAGTGCCTGGGGATTAGCAGATACCGTTTGTATTGATAGCCAAAGCATGGGCTCAGGCTAAAGCGTGCTGAGGACCTGCTGACCTTGACATAGCCTGGTCCCAGTCAGTGACCAGAGCTTCTCAGCACAGCATGGGCACCTTGAGTCCCAGCTACAGGGAGAAGGAGATGCTCACACCATTGAGATCAGGGTGTCCCTCTCCTTGTGGAAAAATCCTTCATTCTTACATACCGGGGTGCTCGGCGAAGATGGAGTCATACTCATCGCAGGTTTGGATCCCATCAAAAACATTTGTGACACATTCCCACCACAGGCCACGGCATTTTGTACTCACCTGTGGGTAAAGAAGAGGAAAAAAAAAGATATTAAATGAATATACCCACCAACCAGCAGATGGTCAGCTAAATTGTTCAGCAGAAATCCTGGTCCAGTTATGTCAATGGCAAACTAGAGCTGTTTAGCTTGAAGAAGAAAAAAGTGGTAGGGTAGACTGAAAGGACAGTGTTTTCTGTGTCCTTGCTACAGTTTTAAATTAGAGAAAAGGAGATTCAGATTAGACATTAGGGAAAAAAAATCCTATTGGTAAGGAAAAAATCCTGAAGGAAACTGCTGCAAGAGGCTGTGGGGTGACTCCCCCCTCTGTAATCACAGATATCTAAGAGTGGGTTTGATCCCTCTTGCCAGATGATTGTCTAGGCTATGGGCAGGGCTGTRGACGAGATGACCTGTGAATTTGCTGTCCATGTGTCTTTTCCACCCTCTTCCTGCTGAGACGTCCAAGAAGGAGGGAGACTGTACAGTGAAATGACTGGGGAGCATGAGTCAYGGAGGCCGGCATTTTGCTGGAAGCTGGGAATGCTGAATGGGATGTAGCCATAGTGTGATGAAAGTGTTTGCTCCAGAGCGGAGGTGTGAATGTGAGTCCCTCTCCAGAGGCCTGTGAAGGGCTGCCCCCAAATGACTCAGCTGTAAACACGGGCTGGAAAATGAGAGGTGGCCAGCTCTGACACTGACCCTGGGGCTCCGTGCRCGCTGCCGGCTGTGGGGCCGTGTGTGCCACAGGTGAATCACACTCATCACTGAGACATCCAGACTTGGGCAGACGTAGCAGTTGCATCATTGCTAATCGTCTCAGTGCTGCTGAAGAGTTAGATAGCATTCCCAGCCCAGCCTTCTATAAATCAGTTTATTAAGGGAGGTATTTTCATTAGCAATGCAAATATGGCAACAAGCACCTCTAAAACATTCCTGGGATTGCTCATACAAGGAGCAGAGATAATGTCAGTGCAGCTTTGGACTCAAGCCTGCCTTTCTGCCGCAACAGACATCCCACTGTATTTTATCGACAGAGAAACTCTCACAGGAAATGGGAACCGTACTTGTTTGGATGATGCAAGAAATTCCTTTTTCTTATGCTTTGTACATCACAAAGTAGATGGATAGTAATGTATCTCAACCACTTAATAGAGTCCAGTACAGGATGCATTGAACTCTTTAGCCAATCGCAATATAATATACAAGCCAAACTGTATAGGTTTTCTATGATACTGTAAAATGGATTAAAGGAGGGTAAAAATGACTCACTATTTCAGACTTGCAGAAAAGATACTGTTCGTGTTTGAGTGAAAACAATCTGCACAGTTTGTTTTGTGAACATGAAAACTAATTGCTTATAAATTTTCAGCTTTTTTGGCAGATTTAATGGAAATTATCATGAAAATGAGAAGCATCGAGAGAAAAATCTGGTTTAATTGAATCTGTATTTTTCAAGAGAACAATTTCATGCAAAACAGTTTGACCTATTTATATYAGGCATAAGCTTTTACTGTGTCCCTCTTAATTCAGCTGGAGTTCCTCTTCTGTCTTAATTTACTACCATCCAGGCTGTGCTTGAAATTAACATATTTTCATTAAATTGCATTTTGTTCCACTTGTGTTTATACCATTTTGTATTCCTCCCATATCACCTTAGACTTATTCATATTACTCTGCCTTCAGCTACTGCTCTCAGGTACTTCCTCACTTGCTGACATTGGTATTGTTTTTAAAATCTTACACGCAGCCTCTTCACCTCAGCTATTAATAAAGGGACTAGCAGGATTCCAGACTTCATTAGCTTCCAAGCAGAATAGAGGTCTTCAGGTGCAAAGTTTTAAATCTTGGCCTAATCTGTGAAACAACCCGCTTCCCAGACTAGAAAACCTTGCTAAATGCTTTTTTTTGTTGTTGTTTCTTGGGATGTTTTAATTGTCACCTATTAGTGCTAGTGCTGAACTTAGGCAAAAACAGAAAAGATCAAAATGCTGCCAGAAAGACCCCTGCTCTTCAGGCTTTAGAAACTCTCTGCATTTCTTGTGTCAGGGCTGTGCTCAGGACCCAYCTCAGTGCAGCACATGCAGAGCCAGCATCCCGTTTCCTGGTGCAGGAGTGATGGGAACAGGCCTCAGAGGGGGCGACTTGGACCAGTCTGAGCCAGCACCATGCTACTCCAGTTTTCTGTTACCTGCCTCTTAATCTCCTCAGCCCTAACCGTCTCCCCTCTGCTTTGGGTACTGTTTGTCCTTCTGGCTTGTTCGGCTCTTTCCAAAGCATCCACTCGCTCCACCCCAGCAAAGCACCCTGAGCAGGGAGCAAGGCTGATTAGCAAGCGCTGGCTGATGAGCACAGGCTGTGTCACTCTCTCTTCTCACGGGGTTTCCAGCAGAGGGGGACCTGCCTCAGCACAGACGATGCATAGATGACCTCCGTGCCGTGACCAGAGCTGTGCACCAGGTTGGTAGCACTAATTCCTCATCACTTCTTCCCCCATAGCAAATCTGGTCCAGCTTCCCTGGGACTGGCCAAGAACTCCCCCAGGAGTAAAGGACCATGGTCAAAATGCCAATCTGATTACGAAACACATTCCTGCGCCCTGCTTTCCCTAACACAAGTATGCATGTAAAACATAAACTGYATAATGACTATAATATATATAACTATAGCCTATTCATTATGTATAATTAATATTAAAACACATCTAATATAAAAAAAATGACAGAACAAGCACACACTTCCCCTTCTGGCGAAAGCACAGAGGACAAACATGTGAGAGATGTTAGTCATGGCTTTTTAATGCATTGTGAGAAGGTGCTTGCATACAATGATTATGAGCCTAACACAAAAGTAAAACAGACCGTGTTTAACAGTAGTGGTAATATTTTTAATCCAGCTGTAACAGGGAGGGACTGAGTGAATGCAACAGTGCCTGTTGTGAAGCAGTTTTTATGGCTTTTTGTAGCATAAACCACTGCAAAAATAGACCCAGGCTTAATTTGATGCTCACACTGAAGGAAGCTCTGGTCAACACTGCAAGCACGTAGGCAGGGCGTGAGTTACGGCAGCTGGACAAGCTACTTCCACTCATCYGAGCTGTGGCAACCAAGGTTTCAGGTTGCCCAGATGCAAAGGAAAATGCACCAGCTCAGACTATGTGCTATGTTTCAGTAACTTGCTCGTTCTTGAATTGTGTATCTGTCCTGGTGGCAAGGGGCTCTGAGCAGTGCTCAGGTTCCCTGCAGTGCTTCTGGACACTGCTGCTCCAGCGGTCCCTGGCCTGCTTCTGCCGGAGGTCACACCTCCATGGCCCGACCATCAGAGAGAGGCCAGGTGGCAATATCTATGCTGGAGGATGGCAGTCCTTTCTCTTGAAGTCAAAAGTTGCCTGAATTCCTATTTTTCCAGATGAAAAGAGGACTCATTGTGGATTCCAGGCCTTTCTGGCCATTGATGATTTACCTGCATTCTCCTACCTAGAGAGGCAGTGAGTCATTAGAGCCATTAGGGAGCTCGTTCTGTCAGGTATTAAGGCTGGGGGCATTTTGCTCCATTATTTAGTATTCACACTCAGAGCAGGAATGTGAGAACAGTGGTTGCTAATGGCCAAAGCTGGTGTTAATGGAGCACTTAGAGACAGCCCAGCACAGGTGCCTTTGTGCCAAAAAGACAAGGTGACAAAGCCTCGGGTTAAGGGAGTTGGTTCTTTCCTGGACGCGGGAGTTGGACTTCCTTCATCCGTTTTGCTTGGAAATGATGGCAGTTTGGGATCCATTTGGCTATGCTGCGCGTGGTGATATCCTCAGCTGACTCCAGACTGTTCACGGCCTCCTGAACTGAATCTAGAATATTTCCTAACCAGCAATATAGAATATATCCTAGCCAGCGTTAGTGGGTGCACTCTGTTTACCCTTCAAAGAGGCTCCATGATCAGACTCGCTGACCATCCGCAATCCCATTGCATAGGATCTGTGATCACCTCAGCCAGGGTTTCTTGCAGTGYAGAGAAAAAGGTGTTTTTCTGGTAATATTTTACCCTTTTCTTTCTCAGATAATTCATCAATTTGTCACAGAGGCAGCAAGTCRTGGCAATTCCTCTCCAGCTAGCGGTCTTGAGCCTGTTATGTGTGGCCCTTTCCCTGTGCTTCATTCAAACTGTTAAACATTATATCGCAATCACTGAATCCAGAGGAGCTTTTGTTTTCCTACACTGGATAGCAGATAGAAAGTTTCTTCCTGATATATGCAGCCAAACTCTGCCTTGGAAGGTGTTTCACCTTCATTACATAAATCATCAAGTTTTCCAGGGAGCAGATTGCCACACTCTTGTCCTGCAGCCCTTAAGCATACAGAAAGTGCTGGTCACTCTGGGAAGAAAAATACAGACTTGCAGTACAGAGGGATGGCGAAAGGATGATTGTTTGGGGTCTGGAGTCTGCGGGACACAACTTGCATGCATGTGTCATTCTGTTCCCTCATCTTTTGCAGCTTACTTTTGTCAATACCTTTCTGTAATGTGAGAGTGCTAATGTCTACACAAGTTTAAGCAGATATCTTCGAGTCCTGGATTTAAGACCAGTCCCCACGCTCCCTCTAAACTTCTGCTAGTCCAGTAGATCAATGGCTGTGGATAAAAAGACTTGAAGAGCACAAAGGTACACCCTGGACTCTTTAATCAAAACATCTGACATATAGAATTAAAAACAATTCCAAAATATCCATGCAGGCTGGAAATGCAGGGTAACCATACTCCAGTTTATGCACATTTGAACCTAGAGCCTGTAGACTTTTCCTGGACTTACTGAATGAGAGCAGAGCCTGAATAATAGAGTCTAACAGAGAGAATTACACAAAATGCCACTTTTCCCCTGCTGCTGCTGGAGTCATTCATTTTTTTCATTTATTTTTATCCAGGACAACAGGGGAAAATTACCTGAGGGTGGAACGATGATGCCAGAAACCCCATGGCTACATCAAAACTCTCCCTAACATACATTTGCTTTGGAAAGCAGGCTGTCCTCACCCCAATCTTACCTCCAGGGAGTCATCAGCATTCACCATCCAGCAGTCTGTCCAGGTAGATGCTATCAAAAACCCAGTAGAGAAAAAAGCAAAAAACCAGGCAACATACTGGAGGAAAAACCTCATCCCAGCAGGTGATTAGCACATCCAGGGGCTTAAGAAAAACAGTGCCCAGCTCTTGCTCTTAAAGCTGGAGTAGAGGTAGAGCCTCAGCGTCTCAGGTCACCACTACCCTCTTCCAGTGGCCATGAACAGTGGGAATTTCTCACTTCTACCAGTGAGAAGCTATCAGTTGATAGTGGCTGTGGAAAGCAATGTACACCTGCGACATGGAACGGAGGAGGGTCAGAGACCTCACTGAGTGCTGGAGCTGTTGCAGTCAATCAGCCCTGCATAGTTAAAGCTCTTGTCATGCTTGGGTGAAGAGAAATGGAGTTGTGCAGAAGTCACGTGCAGGTAGCTGGAGTTCTGGACCTCCAAGGAAAGAAGGTGTCATTGCAGATTTTTGCAGAGTAGAGCTGTGATTAAAAAAAGAATGAAAACTTTTTCTTTGGGACAGAAGTTTTGAGCACTGCTAAGGTCACATGCAAGAGCACCCATGTACACGTACACACACACACACACACACACACACACACATCTCTTGTTTATTCCTGCACACTGGTCCGTGCCTTAGCATGGGGCAACTATAAAGTGTATTTATGTAAATTCCCAGCTCCCTTTGGTTACCCTGTGGGTCTCTGATGCACTGATGACCTAGTTCAATGCAGAAATGTCACTAAGAGGGGAAGGAAAAAGGTAACAATCAAAGGCCCGGAGAACCACCAACAACAACCACCATCAGCCACCCCAACACAGATATGGAGCTTCATATTCTGCATTTAAGCCAAATCCATATACTCCTCATGCCCTGGTATTTAATTTGTTCATGGCCTGAGTCTGGATTACATGAGAGAAACCTGAACTATTCAAGCCAGTGACAATTTGGGGGATTTGGGTCTTTTTGGATTTTGCCTGCTTATTTACTGACATTGCAACATGCCTGTTTTCCTGCAGGCTCTTGGGGTGAGTAGGGAAGGGGCAGGCCACCAGGGACAGAATGGCAGGATCTCCGTAAGGAGGCTCCTCACTCAGAGCCTCCTCTCACACATGGCAAAGAAAACTGGCAGGGTTCCAGGGCGCCTTCCAGGAAAACCAAGGGGAGAACAGGACTAGAAATTCCTCCTATTCCAAAGGTACAGATGTACAGAAACCAGCACATTTTCAACAGTCTTTATTTTTGGAAGGAGAAACCATAGAAGATTATTTCGAGATTTGCCTTTACTGCACAATTCTCCAAGGCAGGGCTGAGGACCAGATTCTTGCTCTGATTTCGGCTCTGCCTGTAATCTGCTTTCCCAAACTGATCCTGCCTGTCATCTCAGCTATAACCCGCAGATGGAGCCAATCGATACTTTTACCGAATTGCTCAAAGCTTGCATTCCCTTCTCCAAGATTTCCCTCCAAATAGCAGCAGCAACAACAATAATATATTATAATATAATAATATTAGATATAATACAATATATAATATATTATATAAAATATATAATAATATAATAATAATATAAGATAATAATAATCTATATAATTCCTATCACAACCTTGTGAAGCAGCATTACTGTCAGAGTTAAAAATCTTTCGCCTTGATCCTAGGATCACTCAGTTCTTCACAGGTCACACCACAGAAAAGGTTCTCAATGTGCTTCTGGGGGACACTGGATAAAAAGGAAAATTCACAAATCAAAAAGCTAGAGTATGTAGGAGTCTGTGCTGCTTTAGCTTTTCTGCTCTGTGTTTGCTAATTCCATTCTTAGAAGCTGTCAAGTGAGGAACTTTTCTTCTTCCTTCTCTGCCAGCTGTTTGTCCATAGGGAGCCATGTCTTGATATGGCTCTGTGAATACGATGCTTTTTTGCTGAGTTTTCATTTCCAATTGTCTATCCTCACTTTATGRTTTCCTGTGACAAAGGTAGGGTTATGTTTCCAACAGTTCTGACCCACATAAACATGATGTTGGTCATGCAGGTCCAAAAAAGGATAACAACTTTCATTAGCCAAGTATATATACCTTGCACTGATATCAGACGGCTGCTGACAATATGCATCATCTTCCTATACTTGTCTTGCACTTTGTTAATTAAACTGTGGCTGCATCCATTTTCAAAACAAGATGTTCTAGCCAATTGTTATTATTAGTAACTCATAAAAAGTGGTATGGTAAGCTCAGAAGAGATCTGAAAAACCTGATTGAACCTTCCCACAAATAGAATTAAATCCTTAGAGGTGGCAAGAGCAGAGCATGACAATAGCAGAGCCTGGACTAGCCAAGAAATATATTATAGCCATACTCTGGCCATTCCCTACTCTGTCATGCTGTCCTGCACTCAAATACAGGCCTCTYTGAGAGAAGATAAACTCAGCTAGGGAGAATGGGGCCATTTTTCCTCATTTGGTGCATGGTGGAAGTGTGCCTAATACGAGCACGACTGAAGTGGAAAGCAAAAAGCTCCCAAGGGAGAAGCAGGACCATAGTAACAGCCAGAGTGGAGTTTCTAAGCTTTTGTAATGGGCATGTCCTACTCTATTCTAGCTTAGCATGTCAGATATCTGCACAGGTCAGCTCAAGGAGCCAACTGCACTAAGGGATGAAGACAGTGTGTTCAGGAGTCAGGTCTATCTGTGCTTCAACCCATCCGTCCCTAGCTCTTGCAGCAGTTCTGGCAAAGCTTTGTTTATTTTCTTCATGCCCAAAAATTCATGTTGCTGTCCCAGCTCCAGCCACCCCCCTGTTTTCACTCTTCCTGCAGGGCAGAGCAGGCGAGTGACCTTTCCTGGAGCAGGATGCCAGCGCTTCCCTGGCCCTGAGTCACCCTGGGACAGGAAGTGGCTTCACACCACCTATTTGCATCTAGTTCAGGGCTCAAGAGCATCCTGGCCTTGGCAGCAGAGCAGGTCAGGATCCTCCAGTTTTCCCTGGGGTAAGACTCCTCCAGAGCATGCAATATGAGGACGAAGGATCTGTGATTCTTGTCCAATAGAGATGAATTCAATATCTGTTCCTTCATTAAGCCCGTCTCTCCAAGCAGTCCTATGGAAACTTCAGGAGTTATTACAAAGAATATGATATCCTTATGCAGTAGAAACTGGCAAGGTACACATTTAATGATTTTCATTTAAAACAAATCAGAATCATTAAAAAGCAAAGTTTGTAGCAGTTTCTCATCACACTCTGCTTTTCTAGCTTAGCATGACACATGTCCCCTCATCTCTGGAAAATAGCTCTCTCAAAATAACCTCCCAAGATGTCTTTGTATAGCCTAAAACCTGGTTGACATGACTAAGTGTAGCTTTCAAATGGGTCTGTAGGCCGTAATACATATACTAGCTGTATCTTATTCTCTTGGCTAACCTAACATTTACAGTACTTTGACACTAACCACAGCATTAGGGTGTCCTACCACTTAATTATCAAAGCTTGGCCTTGCAGGGCTCTTAAACTGCTTGGTATCAATACAGCATAACTTCACTAATGTAACAGCCTTATCACCTTGTCTACACGCACTCCCAGCTAAGAGATGAATCTGGTACAGGTCGATTGCTTTTATTACTCTATTAATGCAAGGTGGTCTGTGCTCTCCGTTAAAGGCAAGCCATTATATTGTCATTTCCATTAAGGCTGTACTTACAGAAAATTATAGAAACCACCACCACTCTTGGGAGGATCGTAGCTGTTTTTCATCAATGTACCTACAAAATCTTTCTTGCAACAACACTCCAATAYAAGTAAGAAATTTCTTCATCTAGGAATCTCCTTTGAACTCAGGGCCTCACAAAGGGCCACAGTCACATGAGTAGGGAAGAACTGTGGCCTCCCTTTTCTTCCACAGTGTTTAATACATAGCAGAGCAGAGAGCCTTGAGCAAGAGAGAAACTGTGATGCTGAGCATTAATGCATGAAATACAGACCTAACTGCAAGCAAGCAAGCAGTCAGTGGCGTGACTGTCATGTTCAGGGCCAGGGAGGCTTGTCAGATGGGCATGGCCCAGGGCTCAGATGGGATAGAGAGATTCAGTGGACAGTTTTCCCTAAGAACCATTCTGCCACCATGAAAGGCTTAAACAAACTCAAGGTAGTGAGAGAGACCCCCTCCAGCTTTTTCTCTTGACATCAGTGCACCATCAGATGTCACAGCTAACTTAGCAAAGAGGTGAATGTGAGAGAATGTGACTACTGCACATAATCACACATGGCAGGGAAACGCTAACCAAGGACAAGAGCTGCTTGAGTGGAAACACCATATTGGCACTCAGATAGATGAAGGGCTTCCAGTAGGAGTGAAGGGGACAAGAGGCTATCATCATCTCAACTATGATGATAAAGCAAGTGTAATTGGTTTTGGAGAGAAATTTTATGGCTGGTTGTCTGAGATAGCAGGGCCTGCACTCAGCAGACCCTCTATAGCCCCATGTTGTAAGAGAGCATGAAGGTTTTCTTATAAACTGTAGGTCACACTGGTCCACCCTCTTTAGAGCTGCCAAAGGAAAGTGTTTGTCTCTGCAGGAATTTCCACAGAGCAGAGACTCGCACTCCACTGAGGAGCTCTGCATCAGTRCAGGCCCCCAAGCAGGGCTCTGCCAGACCCCCTTGTCACCACAGCATGGTCTCACYGCAGACCTGCTTCCTGGGAGCCTGTGCTGGCCTTTGCAGGCTGATGTTTGTATGCACGTCCAAGCTGGCAGCACTCTYGCTGGCAGGCTGAACTTCATTCAGGCTGTGCAGCTTGCAAGGCTGGCTGTGACGATGTCCATGTCCTCTGGTCCGAGGAGAGAGCTAATCCACTTCCACCAGCAACAAGCTGTGAAATAATCTTGACTGCCCAGCTCTTCTCACTCCTCCCTCCTGGTTCTGCCTCTTCCATTTTTTCTGCTTCATACATCACCATCCACGACCATTGAGTTTCTTCATCTCCARTGCAGGAGATGACAAGATCATGAATCTGGAACCCATCACGCTGCCCAAAGGGAGGACCAGGAGACACTCCTTGCAATGCTCAGCAGAAAGCAGCGTTTTATGACAAGTGTTCTTGTGGGCAGTGTGTCAGCATGCACATGCTGGCTGGAAAATGCCAAATTTGTATCCAGCTTCTCAGGAGTGAGGAGGGCTCCCCCGACCTGTGTGCTGTCCCCAGGAGAAGGCTCRCAGAAGCCTCACAAGTTAGTCCTAGCCTTGTCTTCTTGTTGATTTCTTTTTAAGGGTCTGTTCACAGCTTCTGTATTTCTCTGTATATCACTTCTGAAATAAAAAAAAAAGATTCCTGCTGGAACATGGAGATATGCTCAAGCACACTGATGTATCTTTAAATACACATGCTTACATACTTATACATTCAGATATATATCTGCATGTAATGTACCTCTGCAGTCATGCTCTTGCGCTCATGAAACCCTRGGAGTTAACCTGGTTACCCAAAGGAAAAGAGAAAGACTTCTGAGCAACCTGCAACATTTCAAGCAGGCATAGTTTAAAAGAAAATAGGGAAACAAATGCATTTTCTAGTAGAGATGAACTTTAAGTGACTGGTACTTTTTTTAATTTGTGTGTGTGTGTGTGTGTGTGTGTGTGTGTGTGCAGTACACACATGGACATGATGCCTGCATATATTCCTTTAAAACAGTGTTTTCAATCACTCTAAAGCAATAAATAATAAAATAATCATTTGAATAGTCTTTTCAGGCTATCAAAGTAGCCTGCAACCTCTCTTCAGTACAATAAATTCTGTTTTATACCTACATATTAAATCCCACACCTGCAAAATACATGATCTCGATGATGTATCACTAACCCCATTTTAGAGTTGGGGAAACTGAGGCACTGACTAAGTAAGTGACTTACATCAAGAGCAAGGACTCATGTTCCTATTGCTCTTGTAACACCCTGCCAGAACTCTCTGCATGGGAGTGGTACGATCCTTATTGCACAAAACATGTGTGACCACTCCAGTTTCCTGAAAGCAACGACCAAGAACACACAGTGCCGTCTCTACATACCAGGTTCAAACAGGCGTGTATAGGCACAGGGGCTGGGCAGCAGGTTAGACACACCTTTTCTCAGCATGTCAGTAGTTCCAGTGAACATCCCTTGTCCCCAGGCACCCTGGGGGTTGTTGGTGCCCTACTACATCCTGGAATATTGTCATACTGCTCCAAGCATGTGTGTTTCCAGCATGAGACTGAACTCTCCAATGTCCCAATGCACAGGTGGTAAAATGCAAGCGAAGCACAAAGTTTGTTCCACTAATAGTAATTTTACTGGAAGGGAATGTAGGGTAGGGTGGAAATTTAGCTGTTTCCACAATACCAAAGAAACAAAAAGGTAGAGAGGAGACATGGTAAAAGTGATTTGCATTGTGTCTGTGCTCTGGTGGCTGCTTCCAAGAAACTCAGCTCACCTTTGTCTAAGTGAGAAGGGCTGTCGTACGTGCGTTTCACCCTGCGGACTCTCCTGGCTGAAATCCAGCCCCTCTTATGACTCACTTCACAAGAAACATCCGCTTCAGACCTCTGTGCCTTTCGTTCCTGCTCATCCAATCTTCTTATCAGAGAGTGATGAAAGACCCCCGAGGAGACTCACTGAGGGGGGAATAGAAGTGACTACTCAATTAGAAATGCACAGTTTGGTAGCAGGATGTTTGATCTGCTATCAAACGGCAAGAAGGGCGGGAGTTGGGGCTTGGAGAAAACAGTTCCTGCTGTGATTCACTAGCATGGGGCAGTTTTCAGACCTGATTAGATGAATATGGGTCAGTCATGGGTATGGCATCAGCAAAGAAATTCCCTGCAGAGCCCTGGGGCTGCAACTCTCCGCTAAAATCAACGTTTGCTTACCTGTCTGTGACCAGTCCCTCACCACATACTCACTGTCCCCTTCTGTTGAACAGCCAGCATCCAAGTTGAGTATCTAACGCTGCCCAGAGCCAAGGGAGATGGGATCCCACGTTTGCCTCACCACGAGGCGCTGTGCCCACAGGTGGTGCTTTGCGCACAGCCAGGCTGCAGTGGGGCAGCAAAGCCAACTGCAAACACCTCCCTGTCTCACTGAAGACAATCTTTCCTTCTCCCTGTCTGAGCAAGCTGTTAATCACTACTGTCCCACAAGGTCCTTGCATGTCAGCCACCCCTGGAGCCCCTGCACCACGCGTCTGAGTCAGGGTGCCTTACGCCTCCCTCCGGTTTCAGCCACCCCCCCACTGCAGCCCTCTCCTGGCGCTGGGAGGCAGCCGGCACAGGAATGCTTCTGGCCTTGCTGCTGTGCAGACAAGTTTGAACAGAGCCCCACGGTTCACATACGCCTCATTGCCTTCACTGAACAGTGCTGTTGATAGGAGGAATCACCGAAGACAAGGAGGAAGGCGAAAGGAGGAAGGGATAGGGCAACCTAATCCTTGATGGAAACTCCCCATACGAATGGGAGGATAGGAGGAATCACTGAAAGCAAGGAGGAAGGTGAAAGGAGGAAGGGATAGGGCAACCTAATCCTTGATGGAAACTCCCCATATGAATGGGCACCACAGGACCAGGCAGAGCTGGAGTCACAGCTCTGGGCTAGCAGACAAAAGCAGTGAATGCAGATGCCAGTGCTCAGGCTTGGCAAAGCATTTATGTAGGGAGCGTCATCAGAGGCCTTCTCTCCTCTCCTCCCCGCTGTCCTGTTCCCTCCTCCACTTTGGGGCCTCTTTTTGCATTAAGAGATGTGACCACAACATGGCTTAGCTTTCACTCTTTCTCCTATTCTGTACCAAGGGACCAGAGTTTGTGTTTCAGATAGGGCTTGGTTTCCCTTGCTGTTCCTTACACAGATGTGCTGCTCCTCATCTGAGCTCTCCCAGAGGAGACTGTCCACACACTGTATCCTAAATGCACCCTAAATTAATGAGGAGGGCACTCTCCTTTCTTTCCTAACAGGGGCTTGGACCAAACTGCCCATTCAAGCTGAATCACTCCTGTCCCTCTTCTGAGGTCCTCCCAAAGTACTGGGACTCTCCTCACTTCATGCATCATGCCTGGAAGCCCAGCCTGGTCCCTACTCACTGAGCTGCTCCTCTTACACCAATTCTAACTCATTTCTTCTAATTTCAGAAGTTCCAGTCCCTAGACTACACTCTCATAGTCCTTGTCTAGCAGCCAGGTGGGTCCTTGTTTCACTGAAAAAGGAATCCAGAAAGGGCATATTCCACACTTCCTTGCAAAACGCATCCTGACCATGTGCAGGACACCACGCTCAAGACATCTATCTGCCTGCTTCTAACTTTGGCTTCTTTTATGCCTTCTTTGTCAACAGCACGGGGTGTGGACCAGCCTGAGTGTTCCCAAATCACCCATCAGCCAAGCCTGTTGTGTACACCAGGCTTAACAAAGAGTTTTCGTGAACCGAGAAGACAGACACAGCTGTGAAACACCTACAGCCTCTGGCCTCCAGCCAGATAACTATGGTTTCAAACTCCCTCTAGGCTTTGAAATATGACCTTGGGTTGCCAATGCTCTTTCCCAGACTTAACGATAAAGGGTGTGTTAGAAAGACCAGGGGAGAAGCTCCTTCCCTCCTCCTCTGCCTTGCACACATGTGCACACATACACTCTGCTTCCAGTGCAGATGTGTCTTGCACTCAGCAAAGGATTTTCAGGAGTTTCACTCCCACATAGGTACCAGAAAAACTGGCCACATTTCAAGACTTCTGCAGGTTTGGTCCTGCTCCCCACTAAAAAAACCAGCCATGTGTGTCACAGCAGCGGATTTTGAGTGCTTCAAAAATATCTGACTAAAGGGGACTGAAGCATACTGAATACAAGTACTTAAAAATCCCACCCTAATGCTCAGCTCACTTTCCAGAGACAAATACCTGTAGGATGGCTGTACAGGGTATCTGTGAGGATGCTGTGCAATTGATCACTGGTTTTGGCCTGTCAGAGGGTTTTTTACAGCATGATAATCTGCGTACCTTGAATTGCTGCACTATCCAAACTACATCCCAAATAGATTAGGTCTTATGGATCCCCACATGAATTCCTACTGATATGTACAGCAGGTTATGTCAGAGCCTTTCTAGAAAGGACCTTTGATTACTTTATCTTCCCAGCATCAGTTATCTGACACGTCATAAGGGTCAAGGAAATGGATAGATGTTGTGATCCCAGCACAAAGAGGTGAGACATAGCCATACAATGGGGTGGGAATCTTTGAGAAAYCTCTAAAATGCTGACTACGGCTTGGGTTTTTCCCCGATATGAAGGTTGTCCTAAAACCAGACTCACAGGTACTCCACTGGATGAGCAATGTAAATAGTGGTAATCCTGACTTCAGTCTTGGCTTAACGGCAGCTCCTGCAGAGTAGTTGAGACCTAGTCATTAGGTACCTTCTCTTTTTCCTCTCTGTTTGTTATGTCTTTCCTATCTTCCAATTCCCCCTCCCTCCTTCATCTGATTTCAGGAAGAAACACTTCAGCAAAGAGGAAAATTCTGCAGTGGTGATCCTCAAGGTGATCAGACTCTTGACAGGCTCAGGAAATTCATTCCATAGCTAAGCCATCTAACTCATACATGAACACAGATCCCACCGATTCCCTGGTGGATACTTGGTGAGATGTGGGTAGAAATGTGATGCCTGCTATAACTGGTTTCCTAGAGRATCAGAACTAAGACCTTGCAGGCATCCGGAACACAATGAGAGCTAGGAAGAAGGATGGATGCTAAGGGTTGGGTCTTCACAAACCCCATTCCCCACAGGAGCTCAGCAAGTGTTTTCATAACTGCACTCAAAAGACTTTTGAATGGATATGCAAGTACCAACAATGAATTATATCTTGTCAGGATCCTGGTGCACATTTGTCATGGTTTATGCACTGACTATGACACTCAGATGCTTTTCCCTCTCCCTCTCATCCAGGCCTGGATCTCACTTGTTCACAGTGCTGAGTTGCTCCTTCTCCCCTGCTCCATGATTTCGACACCACACACTGCTGTGATCCACCTGGCCATTCTGGTGTATGGGAGCCACCGAGGGGGAAAGCGACCACCCTTTCCCTGGCTGACCCTTCCAGCAAAGCACACGCTGCACCTGCCACTTAGCTATTGAGTGCATTCCCTAGATGCACCACCACACCTGTCCCATCATCTGGCACCATGAGTAGAGTTTCATATACTTTGATAAGGAAGTCTGTTGATGTTATGACATAGAGCCACCCTCTGTTGAAGCCATGCAGGATCAAGTTTAATAATTCCCTGCATTTCCCACTCTTTACCTCTCCAGTACTGTGAAGCCCAGGGTTCTCATTAATTTAACTGTGTCTGACTTTTGTTTTCTATCTGGCCTCTGGTACAGAATGTCCAGTGAAAGAACAATCCTAAAATAGAAAAATCCAAAGCAAAACAAATCCTACCGTACAGGTCAAATCTCTTGGCCTCCATGGGATGGGTTTTGTGCCGTGGAATCTCTATCAGAGCTTCCGTATCTCTGTAGAAAAAAACACGTGAGCAGCCAAATGCAGAACCACATTTGCTTCTCAGCAGCTTGCTGCCTTGCACAGACAAACCCGGAGATCTGGAAGTTGTGGGTAATGAGAGACGTGATGCAGCTTCATACATGCCAAAAGTACTTGTTTACAGACAGGAATGATTTCAGTGTTTTGGGGCTTTCTGAGGAATGTTCTCAGCCCTTGTGGTCATTTGTGGGTTGCTGATTCAGGAGAGGAGGAAAAACAATGGCAAACAATGGCAACAGGTAAAAACTTGAGTAGCTGGGGAGGAGATATGATCACTTCAACAGCCTTCAAGAGAGGGCAGTTTGGAGAGGAAGCCAGGAGTTCAGGCAGCCTCTAACCTCCTGCAGCTTCAGCACTTTGCATATAAGTGCATTTTAACTAGAACCAGATGAAACCAATCACGTGAAGGTAGAGTGAAAAATCATTACCAAAACTGTAGCTTTATTAAATTTGTTGAAGAAACATGAATGTTTGAATGACTGTGAGAAGAGGGTTAATTATTAGCTTGGTTTATCTCCAGCAGATTAGGAATAACAGATCATGTCCGCTAACCAGAAATGGAGTGGTTTAATATGTTTCTGAGTCCCCAAATTACAGAAGAAATAATTTAACCAGCCCATTCTTAATCTGTTTTTGGCAATACATTCTCAACGTGCAGTCAGCATCAAATAAGTCCAGTCAGTCCCTTTATTGATGCTGCCTATATCAACCACAGATTTCAATTCCAAAGAGGAAATCTGAGGTTTCCTCCTGGAAATGGAGATTTCATTCTGGGTGTGCAGAGTAAAGCTCCAGTTCTGGTGCTATTATGTTGCTTTATAGGCAGTAAGAGTCAGTTTGAGTAGGTCTTTGCAAACAACACTTTTTAAAACTTTTTTTCTGAATTTGAGGTCATGCAATAGTGAGCAGCTGACAAAGAGTTAAGTTTTCTTTGCGCTGCTGTGTTTTGCAGCCATGCAAGTTGTGATCTTTGGCTGCTTCTGCTGCTACCATGGTCAAACACTACATCCGCCCCTTGCTGCAGGCTCTGCTTTGGACACATTTTCACACAATCCCTGGCTAATCCCAGGGGTGATTTGCAGGAGTCTCCAATCCTTGTAACATCTGACCAAAGACAAAACAGAAGGGTTGTCTGCAAAACAGTGCTCAGAGCTAAGGTTTAGCAGGAGTAGTTTTCCTGGATGGATGGGGGAGTGAGAGAGAAAAAGAGAGAAGAAAAGGCAGCCTGCAGATATACAGCAAAGCCATTTTAAGTCCTTTCTAGGCAATGCAAACCAGAACTAAATCCATGTGGTTCATTCAGTCTGCCCTCTTTTCCCAGTACAGAACTTTTGGGATATCAAATGAAGTAGCAAGTTGTAGGGTTCAGAAGAAACAAAATGTCATACTTTTCCATGAAACATGAAGTTAATTTGTAAAACTCCCTGCTGCAGGATGCTACAGATGCCAGAAGTTTTAAAAAAAACAAACAGACAAATTTATGGAGGAAGAATCCAATGAGGAAAATTTTTTTTAAAAGTACCAGCACTGGCTCAGGATGTCCCTTAGACATGGATCAGGGTAGACTGCAAACCCATTCTGGGGAAGTATCACTGTACTTGCATTTTTCCTTGGCACTACTCTCGGCTGCCATCAGAAACAGCAGGCTGGTCTGTTGTATGGCCATGGCCATTCTCATCTTCTGGTCCAGATGTGGAGCTTATGTCTTTGCTCCRAAACCTGGCTCATGCAGCTGTGCCTGCTCTTTGCACCTAGTCACTGTAGCTGATGGAGGAGCAGACGGGGGTGTCCTCTCTTGATCTCAGCAGATCCGTTGTGGTAGACTCTCCATCACTGGCAATCTTCCAGTCAGAAAGAGATGTTCTCCCTAATGCATCTAACGCAAAGATGAATTCAGGGCAGCCACAGGGACAGTGTTAGGGGATGCCAGGACAGGGGCTCACACACGACCATGTGCTCTCTGAACATAGGCATTACATAGCAACACCTTCCCCAAGAAATGCCTGAGAGAAAAGGAAACCAGGCTGCTTTCCTGCAAGTTCTGGTAGGTGTTAAAGCTTGTTTTTGCCAGAAAAGCAAACAGATATCTCTAACTACCCACAGAGCACAGATCTCTGCTTAGCATGAAGGTGAGGTTGCTGCTTGGACTAACTACGCCCAAAGGAGCAATACCACCAGGCTGTTAAACATTTGCTCAGTGCAGACCGATGCAGCAATGACTGTAACACATAAGGAAAATCTCTATGAACTATTAGAGGAGTCTATCTACCCACACACTATAATATCAGAGTTTGATTTCAAGAACTGACCATATTGTTGTGATTTAGCTTATTCTCTGCTTTTGTAAAGGACAAAAGAGGGAGACTTATATGCCTAACTAAGAACAGGCCAGTCACTAAAGACTGTCAGTACCGGACTACCTCTAGCCTGGGGAACACAGAGGCGATTGCTACATCTTGGATAAAACCAGGTCTTTCACCTGAGATTMATGATTTGAAGCAATGGTATTTTCCCCCAAATTAGGTAGAAAAATTTGGCACTACCACGTAAAAACTCCAAGAGACTTCCAGAGAAGAAAGAAACCCAGGCAGAGGAGAAAAGGCAGTGGTTATTGCATAAAGAGAGGTCTGTGTGGCCCAATGAACCAGTGAAGAAAATCATTAGAAGCAAAGAGAAACAATATTTCAAGTCTCAAAGAAAGGAAGGGAGCCCAGAAGAGGAGACTTGATGGTCATCGGAATGCTGTAAAATTACCAACAAATTCCAAAGCGCTGAGAACACTGCTGAGTGATGAAGGGGAAAAGCAGAGTTTCTATGTTTTATCTTGATCTGTAAATTCTTTGTGATGTCCACAGAAAGAATTGCTCAGTTTTGAAGTCTTTCATGAAACATGAGAGTAATAAGCATCAAGTTTAAACTGTCCCTGGAAAGCAAAATGTAAATTAGATGTTCATAATGCTGAGACTCTAGCATGGAGTGTTTTTACTGATTGTCATGGTGTTCAATGGTCAAAGAAACATGAGCAACAGACTACAAGCTCTTATTTCCACAAAGAAAGAAGCAGACCTGTGCCCAGAAAGCATGCCACATGGGCACAGAGAAAAGTCTGTGTTGCAGCCTACCCAGACTATGGGAAGTCCAAGAGCACTTGGATATATCTCAGCAAGCCAGTGGAGCATGGAGCTGAGCACAAGTTAATGCATGYCATATTCCACATTTAGCCCTTCAGATGTCCACGTCACTATGGTAGCTCAAGTGCATGCGCTCATGAGCAGAAGCACGCTTGGTTCTCAGCCCAGCATGAGCTCTGGCACCAGTGAAACTTTGCTGCACACCAGGTCCTGCTAGGAAGGATCCAGTTGACATGTATGATACCTGCAATATCAGCCCAAGCCAAATGGGATTTTGAGTGGGCTGGCTCAGGGTGAGTTCGCACAGCCATTTCTCCAAGTGAGAGCATGGGTAGGAGAAGTGCTGTGCTCTGGAGCCTTCCTAAGGCCAGTACATGAGTACAGCCTTACATCTACTTTGCTGCAAGGCCAGCCTGCCATGCTTACAGCCCATTAACACTGCCCAGTGCAGCACCCATGGGGGATGGAGGGATGGGATGGGATGGGACCAGCACCCATCGAGGATGGGACTGCTGCACAGCCTCTCAGCAACACAGCATCCATCTCCAGGCAGCTGCAAACTCCAATCCCATAAAACCCCTTGCAGAATAAGGCTGTCTTTAGTCAAAGCTCTATGACCTTCTGAAAAGGGAAGAAACTGAAGATGTGTGTTATCTTAGTATAAGCCCAAGCAGTCAAATTCACACTGCAGACAGATTTGGCACAGGCTGGCCCAAGGGTACCACCAGGACATACCCCAAGGTCAGCTTTTCCCAAGGCCAGAGTGGGCCTGGATTGCAGTCCTTCCCAGAGCCATCAGCATGGACAGAGTACTACATCATGGAGCTCATGCATACATGCATGCTACATGCATCTGCTGTTCTCAAGCCTGCTCTTGATCTCACAGCACAGACTCCCTCCCAGTACAAGCTCAGTCAGATTACTGCCACCCAGGACTCCTCCCTTTGCTTTCCTAGAAGGTTTGGTAGGAAATCCAAGTCCTTCCCACACAAAACAGCTCTGTTGCCCCTTCTGGCTGCTCAGGGCCTGCAGCCAAAGGATCTAAACTTCCTAAAAGCATCTTTGAGATTTGCACACCTGGAACCAGGTTCAGAGCTGATCTCACACTGCAGGAGTCAGCAAGGAGCTGCCTGCTTGTCTGGAGGCRGCTGGAGGGTCAGGAGCAGGGGTCAGTCATTTTAGCATGCTGAAGAACCTGGGAACACTACCTGCTCCTTTGCAGATGGACATTATTGGACCAATATAATTACTCAGACATCAATGGTCAAATCCAGACACTCCTAACCCTCCTCTCTTTGGGTTAGAATGGKTTTTTGCCACCCCTCCTTATCAGGCAGGGAAGAGTTTCTCCCWGGGATCAACCCCAATGGTCAGCACCACCCTGTTTTTTCTACTCCTTGTATAGAGACCTTGATGAATATGCACAGTGATGCATCTGTTTCATCTCTGCTTTTCCAGAGAAAACTTTGCATCTTTCCTCTTCTTCAGCCTCCCAAACCTGTAAAACTGGAGCACACAGATACCAGGTAAAGCACCATTTCTACAGATGCAGCCTCATAGCTACCCAATGTCTTTACATGCAAGTGAGAAAGGATATACATTCACCAAGGACATGACTGGAAATATTTGCTGTCATGTAACTAGCAAATACTGATCTCTTCTTAGATACCCAGAAGTTGGGGACCAGCAGCTGCAAGTGTTTTCAGAGCAAACTAGACTTGCTTTGTCTCTCTCAGTGCGGTTAGATTGCAGTTGGTTTTCTCCCCTTTGACCCCCCCCCCCCAATCATTGCGCAGTACCGGTCAGGTAATCACGGGTCTGTTTGTTTGCCTGTTTGCAAATCTCAGGAAGCTGTTCCAGCAAAATCCCCTAAGTCATCAGAATGCAGTAAACCACTGTGTCAAAACAATATAACCCCATCCCCACCTCCAGCAAGGCCTTTATCAGTAATTACCGCCTGTTTATCTCAGAGCCTGGAATTACACCAGACACCCACTGAAAGTCCCCTCCATCTAGTCTGCAGTGAAGGAAGGCAGCGCCACCCAGGCCATGCCATGTGCTCCCTGGGCCCTCTGACGGAGACAGTATTTCCTCACTCCAGCTCTTCTGAGTCCAGATCTGTCAATATTCAAATATTCACATAGAAGAAAGGGAAACTGTAGTAACAGGACAGCTACATGACTGAAAAGGAGGACAGCTCTCTTCCTGGTTTATAACCAAACCTCTTGTTCAATAAACCTTGGCAAGTCACTTGGCTYACTGAAGCATCCAAAAAGTTAAATTTCTCCTTTTACAGAGACCCAGTAATGCAAAGAGGTGCAGCACATGGCCCTTATTAAAATGATAGATTCAAAGTTTGGATTTAGGGTCCTGGAAGCATTTGTACATGGATGATCAGTGTTTGCTCAGCAGCTTCTTTGAGAGCCTTTTAAAAATGATAATAATTTCCCAATACTTCTCTATTGTTTGCTTCACAGCAGTTTATACCCAYGTATGCTGCATGCTGGAGAAGCCAGGCAGGGAATCTTCCGGATGGGAAAGGCTCCCCTGTCCTAGCCATGTGGTGGGGAAGCCCTCCCCTCCTGCCCTGCAATGCTGGAGGTGGGTCACACAGACACAAGCAGAACTGCCGCAACCTGGTCTCTACCTTTCCTGTCCACTCCRCTGGCACATGCAATGTTTCTGCACCAAAAAGGCCTGTTGATAGCTCTGGCTCTTAAAGAATGGCTGCAGGCAGCAAGACCCAAGGAACATGATTTCGGGTCCCTCCTCTCAGGGCCCTCGGCCCTAGAAGGGGGGAGACCCCTGAGCACAACCAGAGGTGCCAAAGCGTCCAGGGGTGCCGGTGGGGCAGCGGGTACAAAGGCTGTGGCGAGTCCCATGAGCCGTTTCCCCACGGCACTGTTGGGGAGGGTGAGCTGCAGGGTGCCGTGGGTCCGGGCAAAACCCTGAAGGATGGGGGCCTCCCCACGCCCCGGGGGAAGTGGGGAACATTTTYCTGCCTTTCTCCCCCGCTCCCCCCGACGCCGCAGCCGCCACCGCTGGCGGCCCCGGGAAGAAGGGGAGGGGGGGGTCGCCGCCCCGGCCCCCGTGGTCCCCGGCCCCGCC
>NW_020449641.1:3448693-3504114 GCF_003343035.1 Apteryx rowi | reverse complement strand
CCCGGTGCCCGTCGCGGCTCGGGCTGGGGGTGCCCGTCCCGTCCGGGTCAGCCCGGTGCCCGTCGCGGCTCGGGCTGGGGGTGCCCGTCCCGTCCAGGTCAGCCCGGTGCCCGTCGCGGCTCGGGCTGGGGGTGCCCGTCCCGTCGGGACCGGCCGTGTAGGGGCTGGGGATGTCCGTCCTGTCGGGGTTGGGACGCTGCTCCCGTCGCTCCTCTGCCGGTCCCAACGGGGCTCGGTGTGCAGGGGTTTGGGTGCCGGATCCCGTCGGAGACCCTACCGCCCCGATGTCCATCCCGTCGGGGCTGGGTGAGCTGGGCGTGCCGGTCCCGTCGGGGCTGGGCGAGTTGGGGAGCCGTCCCGCAGCCTCCTGGTCTGCCCCGGCAGCTGCAGGAGACCTGGGACCCGGTCCCGCAAAGCGACGGGACAGCAACGGTGGCAGTCACTGCCCAATGAAACCTTCGCGGAGGGCCACATCCTGTCCCTAGTGATGTTAAGTGCTGTAACTGCAAGTAAGAGCTTTTTTGGTTGTAGAAATTCAGTCAGGGGCTGTCTTTGGGTATGGTTCAGCAGTAAAGCAGAGTTCATAGAAAAGTGCTGAAACTTTTGGCTATGTTTTGATCTTGCTGCTACTCTTGCATAATTTTGTTCTCTTCTGAGTACATCACTGTTACCCCTTTGGGGCTTTTCAGCAAAGGGTTGGCAGCTGAGCTGGATTCTAGCCCAGATAAGGACAACCTGCAGTTTTTAGGCAGATCATTACTTCAGGGTAATCTGTGAGTCTCTTATATCAGCCTGAGATGGTAAAGCTGTCTCCTGCATGTGATAACTACCACTTGCCCTGCTTGGGGTATCACTCTGGGTGGTTACTGAGCCGGAGCCCTAGTGAAGCTTGTTTCTATCTTGTCTGTTTGTCTGCTTTTCTGCCCTGCTCTTTTGGTAGACTCTCACAAGGTCTGAGAGTTCTGAAGCAGTTTCTCAGACTATGGCTTACCCTGACACTCAAAGTATTTTTTTTTAAACAAACAACAACGAAAACAAAAGCCAAAAACACCCTTTTGGCCTGTTCCAATATCTTTCCCTTCATCCCAAGTCTGGTAAGACTACACCAGTGAGGCTAGTGTCCTGCGACTCCTTCATCTTTCTCTAGCTATAATTAATAAAAGAATAATTACCACCTTGGTCACCTTCTCTTTCCCAAAGGAATGAGCATACTGTTTCCCATAAACTGTAGAGAGGGACCACTGGGAGTATCCCCAAGTTAGATTGCCACCATCCCTTCCTGTGTGTCATGCGAGCAAAGCTGGACACCCTGAGCCCCACCTTCCTTGCTATTCCACATCGGCTGCGCTCCTGCTCCCCTGCCTTGAACACCCATAGGCCCTGCAGCTGCTGGAGGTGCAAATTACTCTCTTCAGGTGTGTGGTGCACTCAGAGCACAGGGCTGTGGGTAATCAGGGCTGGGCTAAGCACAGAGGGTGTTTTGAGTAGTAATTACGTATAAGCTCAGCTTCAAGCCTTTTATCTCTGCATTGGGGGGTGGGTGGAGGATACAGCAGAGCTGAGGAATCTCCAGCACCCCATGGATCACCTGCAAAAGGTAAATTTGCCCGAGGGGCTCTGTGGCTGTAGCCCATTGTTGTGTAAATTAAACCTGCCTGCAGAATCAAATGCAAAGCTTTTGTCAGGTTTTTAGGAATCTGTCCGGCAAAGACCTCCAGACCTGTCCCATTCATCTCTAAGGACTAAATAACAGCTGCTCCCCTCACCTTTGTTCTGCAAACAGGCCCTTCCAAGGCCACAGGGGAGCTGTGAAGTGCCAGGGACCTTTTATCCAGCTCTATAGGGCATATTTGCCTGAAAATTCTCAGGAAGCCCAGGGAACATTAGTATCACTGCAGGTGTTTTCTTCCTTGGGAAGTCAGCAAGGTGTGGCTAAAAGACACCTTTTCTTATGGTACTCCAGCTTTCTCAGGTTGTGCCCTTCCTATTCAAAAGCAGGGCTTTTGGGCAGGGCATGTCTACTGACATAATATCTTCTCTGCTGACTTTGTTTTCCCTGGCATGCTTCAGGGTTCTACAGGCTGCCAGAGGCTTGGGCAATGACAACCAGCATTGCTGTTTTGGTTGGAGGTTTGGAAAAAAAAAAAATCACACTTCAGCAGCCACACCCTGGGACTGATGCAGCTGTGCAGTAAGAAGAGCTCTCATCATTTATGTCATGGGGAAGGCAGTATATCAACGTGGGCAGAAAAATTTCGAAGCGACTGCGCTTTCCTTGCCAAGGCTGCACATGCCTTGAGTGCTCCAAGCCACACAGCAGGGCCTCATGCAGTGATGGGAGAGGCTCAGATCCTGCAATTATTTTTGTCTACATAGGAGGGACTGAGCATCCTCACACCTACAGTAGTTTAAGGTCATGGGAATGATGGAAAGTTTTGCCAGCAAGCTTTTGGATGTCTGGTAGCTTTTGCCATTCCTCTAGATGTGTTCATGTTTGGCTGCTTTGACTGATGCTGCACATCAGAGATTGGTTTGACATAAGCTGACATGTGCTGCTAGTGACTGAGGGGCCTTCAGCTTCCAGCATGGCCACATTGCTGAGGTGCACCCATGCTGGCATTTTTCCAGCAGCTGCATTCAGCTGAGGGCTTATGTGAGTCTGGGATGTGCTCCTGTTCAGGCAATAGAAAGGCTGCATTTTGCTGGCTTATGTGAAAAGCTGTGCATGGCCGCATGCAGACATGAGGCGCAAAAGCCACCCTTGCAACAAGGCTTTGTTGCACAGCCTCAGTGTTGTTTTGTAGCCCTCTGCCATCAACTGTGGAGCTAGCTTGGCCTTGTGCCCCTCCAAGGTTGTGGGAAGCAGGACCATACAGGAGAGAGAGGGGTTCCTGGTACAGTCTCTAGAAGTCCTCACTGAGCCACTCTTCTCTTCAAAGTGGAGGTTGTTCTGTGTCCTGTCTAGGCTGCTTCGGCTGAAGATACTCATTGCCCTGTTTGGTGTTGCTGGGAGAGGTTCTGTGCTTGAGACAAGCTGAGACTCATCTACTACTTCATCACCAAACCTAGTACCTTCACAATGAGCCTTTGTGCCCCAGCCCAGAAAATAAACAAGGGTTTGGATGCCCTCTGGGTTGAACAGCATCATTCAAATGTGAAATCTTCCCTCCTACATCTTTACCACCCTGGCTGATCCTGTTTCAGGAGCTGGGGGGAAGGGAATAGGAAGGGTTCATCTTTGGGTTACTGCTGCTTTACTGTGATGTTGGGGGAGTTGGGAGGCTGAGCTTTAAGCTAGCAGGAGGGACAAATGTGTCCTAACTGTTGGTCACCTCTCATCATCTTCAGATCTGGAATAAGCAGGTAGAACCTGATAGTATCTGTGCTTTCATGTGGGTTAAGGCTTAATTTGCTCCCTTATTTCTCAATCCCCATTCCCTCATCATGAAATTGAGATATATGAACACTGTCTTATTTGTGCTGTGCTTTCTCAAGGTAGAGGGTTACCTGGAATGCCGCTGAGGCTGTTTCTGTTTAGGCGCCAGGTTGTGTCTGTAGGGGGGACTGGARCCTGTTGCAATACACTGGCATTATTGCTCTGCAAGCAGCTTCTCCTAAGTAGCTTTATTAAAGTGTTACTATGTGTTACTAAGTCTCTTGAAGAGAATTTCCAGGCTTCACGGGAAAAAAGGCTGCCTAGATCTCCTCTGACCAAGTATCTGGAAATGGTGGTAATGCAGGCTGTATGTTTTACAGACAAGCTTTCTCTAGTGCCATTTCTGAGTGATTGCAGGAGGGCATCAAATTTTATTTTCTTTGCCTTTGGGATAGGCAGAGTAGAAGGCCATTTTCGCTTGCTGATCCTGTGTCTGGTACTGGATACACCCTGAGGCCTTTGAGCCATCTCATTTCTGCAAGAAGCGGGGCCTTTCCTGTCTGCTTCCTGCCTGGGTGCTCTCTGTATGGTTGTCTGGCTTCGGGGGAGATGCTCTGAAGGAGTCCAGGCTGGAATATCTGAGGGTGGTAGTGTGTGAGGTCCCTGCAAGGGCTGGTAAGGGGTTCAAAAGCCTCCAAGTCACTAGCAGGCTTTTGGGCCCAGCTAGCATGAGTGTAGAGCATGACAGATCTTTGCTGACCTCTGAATTTGTTACTGCTTGCTCAGATCCTCATTGTGTTGCCTGCCTTGCAAAGAAACTTTCATGTGCTGGCTAGGCAGAGCAGCAGGACCTCAAATCCAGCTTGTTTGAGGAGGTTCAAAGCCTTCCCACTGCAGTTTCATGAAAGCTGAAGGCTGCTGACTGTTCTTCTAGGTGGACTGTGCAGCATGCTTTCTACACTACAGGCGTGCTTGTAACTTCTGGGGAACTTAGGCTGGCAGGGATTGGAGGGAGTAGCATAGCATCTATGTTTCACCTGTATTCTGCCATCACTTTGCATGGAGGCCTGTGGGAGGGAAAGGACAAGTCAATGTGAAAATATGCAGGCAAGTCAGTAAATGAGAAATCCCCATCAGAAAAATCTGTGTTGAGCTATTATGAAAATTTTGCATTATAAACAGGCATTACAAAAATCCCATGGCACTTTCCCARCAGATTTCTATAGCATAGATAATATACACAGGATAAATAAGGGAATGTGATGACAGAAAAACACCCCCAAACTTTTGCTAGTAAAGTCCTTTCTTACAACTATGCAATTGTCAGCAGTTACAATCTGTGCTGGATGATAGTTGGGGGAAAGAAAGATTTTTACCTAGGTAGGGTTCAGATAAGTGTGCATCATGTAGATTAAGTCAAAGCTGGCTGTTAGCATGTTTTTTTTAAAAAGGCTGGCTTCACTAYGTGAAGCCAGTGAGAGCTGCTATGTCATTTTTTTGTGGTCTTATATAATGCTATGGCATTTTGTAATGGCCTGAGGGGTTCACATGTGTGTATTAACTGTTCTCAGTAATAGTTTGAAGACTGTCCTTCCAGTACTTACTGCTTTCTTGCTAATAGGTATTTTCAGGACAGGTCTGTAATTACTAATCAGCAATAAAAAGACTTGGCTTCCGAGTAAATAGTGGTTTATGCTGATAACACACTGTTGCCATCTGACAACTGTTGTTGGGTGCCCAGCGAGTTTGTCTACCCCTGTGCAGGACTTTTTCCTCTTCTCCTTGGGTTTCTGAGGCTGCCCAGGCCTTCTCTGTTGTGGGAGGTTGCAATAACCTGTTCCTTCTGAGCCTGTTGCAGCAGCAAGGAATGCAGGGGAAATCCCGTTTCTCTCTGTAATACACTAGATGTTATAAAAGGCAAATTGCTGTGTATTTCTGCCCATTGGTGCTAGCCCATCCTGTTGAGCGGCTTAAGGCAATTCTGCATGTCTCTATCCCTTGGAGTTGTTRAAGCACTAGCAAATGCCTGAGTGAACAACAGAACTAATACTAAACTAGTTTTCTTGGACTCTGGATGTGCAGCTTCCACTGGTGATGCAGTTGGTAATGTGTATGTAATAACTAATCACTTGTGTGATAATTAACCACAGTCAGTGTACTGCACACATTGCAAAAGTGATAGGAAGATGAAAGCGCTGCTTCCCGGAGAGCCTGCCTGAACACATGGCAGCCAGTTTGCGGGAAGGGGAGGGTGCCTGGCTAATACATGTGTCGCACTGAAACATCTCAAAATAATGGGAGAGTTTGTTCTGCAAACACTACAACCTGATTTACTGTCCCACTGTGCTGGTTTCTTAAATGCCTCTGCCTCCTGCCATGGAGCAGGGAGGCATGAGGAGCACTTGAGATCCCTCTCTGCCCCCATAGGCTCTGCTACTGAACTTCRGTGGCCCTGGGAGATGGATGCTCACAGTCTCCATTTCATACCTGCCGCAACTGAGATGCTGATTTTTGTTCAACTGTTCCTGCAAAGCTTTCATGGGGTGCAGCCAGTTAATACTTGCACATCTTCAGGTTTTAGCTAGGTTCTGTATCACCTCAATCTGTCTTCTGAAGCCCTATAAACTTTTTTGTGCATTCTCCCTTGTTTATAATCTCTGTTCATTGTACTTTGAAGATGCAAGGTCTCTTCCTTACTATATTTAGTTTTCTAGTTGTTTGGGATTGCATTCTGTTAGTTTGAGCCTCTTGGAAGAATTCTTTCAAACCCCTCTTTTGTATAGATTATTTTTGCTGCAGCAGGACTAAGCCAAGCTTGCTATAGATTTGATGAAACAGACTTGGTACCTCTACAGAAAATGTTTTTTCCCATGCAAAGTATCACTAGTGTGTTCAGCCACTGACCTCTCTAGAGCTGCTGCTGTGATACAGAATTCGGTCTTAAATGTATGGCAGCTGAATTGGTTTTCTGTGTGGTATCCCATCAGCTGAAGTTGCTCTTAAAAAATCACATAACTTCTTATTTAGCAACTTAAAACTATTTTTCATGTTCAATATCTGACATTGGAGATGTATCTTTTGCTAACTTGAGATTTGTGTTGGGGTTCCACTGTTGTGATTTATGCTAAAGTGATAAATGGCTTCATAAGTGGCTTTCAGCAATCAATGATGCAGCAAATGTTTGATTAACACCTGGGTGCACCCTTCCCCTTTAGAGGAAGTGAGAGGAAAAGCCATTTAACCAACCTAATTGTGGGTTTTTTTCCCAAGGAAGACAAGCTTCTTAGGAAAGCAAGTCATTTCCTATTGCTCTGTGCTCTGAACTTTGGCTTTGTGTTTTTCACTGACTTCATAATATACTCTCAGACCACTTAAGTTTCACTTGTTAAGAGGCAGAGCCAGACTTACCTAAAGCAGAATTCAAAGCTGATGGGCTGTCTGCCTTCTGCCTCAGCTACTGTGTACTCCTGGGACCCTGTGTTCCGCTGAACATCTAGCTCTATTTGTTCCTGGATCTTCTCAGGACTGTGTTTTAAAATGCATGCTGTTCCAATGAGCCTGACTTGCCAGGCAGTAAAGATCAGCCTCTTATTCCTCCACTGCTCACTATTCCACCCATCTTTCAYCACCTGAAAGTTTTTATCAGTAATAGCTTGTTTTATTACTGTGGGTTTTTTCCTTCTTTGATATCAAGAAAAATCTGTGCCATAGCTCAGGTGTGTGTAGAGTTAGAATGTCTGTGTCTGGGTGAGTCAACATAAAGCCAGGTCTTAGATAAAGAAGCATATGGAGTTTGTTTGCTCGGAACCCAGGCAARTGCAACTCCTACCTGTGGTAGGCATCACCCCACACCAATTTTTCAAAAACCAAGAGGCTGTTAAAGCACTTAAGTATTTGAGCCTAACAAGCTAAATATTTCAGGCAAAAAACTATTTTCACTTGGTTGGAAAAATCACTGTCTCTGTCACAATTGTAATTTTATACCTTCCAGGACCAAAGCTCAAGGTGTTAGAGCAAAAAAACCTGAATTTTAACACTGAAGTAACTATAAAACAGGCTTTAGAAGTATTGAACAATAAAGGGGCCTTGCTGACTTCTGTGGGACTATTCATATGTATGGCACTATTCATATTTAAACAGGTCTAAAGGCTTTGTCAAGAAACAGCCTAAATCTGAATACTTCTTTGATAAACAGATATCCTTCCAATTGGAATTCAAATGATCAGGGAACAAAAGTTGTCTGAGGGCAATTCCCCGGTCATTTCCTACAAAAAGCTGCATGCCCTTGTTTGCCATGCACTTTAGAAGAGGTTGAGATTTCTCTGATCCTGATGCATGACAATCTCAGTTTAAAGCTGAAAAGGAATGTTYTGGCTGTGTCCTGAATAGTACAGGGCAGAGTATTTGGACACATAATTTCAGTAGTGAACCCAGTAACTTGAGCTTTTATTTGTATCTTCAGGTTTTCATTCTCTTTATGGTAACTCAAATCCTAATGTCTTTTAGGCAGTCTGCAGGCCACTCGGGCATTGATGGTGTCTGCAATTCTCCTGGGCCTTGTTGCCATATTTGTTGCTGTGACTGGCATGAAATGCATGAAGTGCATGGAAGATGACCAGGTGAAAAAGATGAGGATGGCTGTCTTTGGTGGAGYGATTTTCATCATTGCAGGTTGGTAACATACAGATGTGTTTAATCTTAAATGTGCCAATTCTAAATGACAGGCAGATATTGGGTGTGCTGTCATTGCTCCAAGAGCATTTTGGGCTGGGAACTCCCTGGAGGACTGAGGCACTAGCTGTTGGCTCTCCAAGGCACCAGACAGGTCTCTTGGCTCTAGCATTATGCTTCCTGTATGGGGGTGCTCCATGCCACCCATCTCTGTCAGCAGAGCTGAGCTGACCCATATAGCCTGCTTTGTAAAAGGCTGCCAGGAGTCCTGTGTTGGTGTGACTTGAGCGTGGGTGGCTTTAAACCCCTCTTTCTTTCCCATCCAGGTCTAAGCAGCAGCTCAGATCTTTCCAGGGTGGCAGCAGCTCAGCATCAGTCCAGATGCTTGTTCTGACACTTATTTTTTGCAGTTTTTTGTTGATTTTTCTTTTCTTAATAACATGTGATGTGGTGTTTTTTCCCACATGTGCAGGAATGGCAGCACTGGTGGCCACATCGTGGTATGGCAACAGAGTGGCTCAGGCCTTCTATAACCCTTCCACCCCTGTCAACTCCAGGTACTGCCCCATTTTACATAATGCATAGACATTTCATAAAATTTGTTATGTAGAGCATGACAAATGTTCAGAGTATAGTTATGATTGCAAGCAGCTCAAAACAGAAGAGAATTTCCTGAACTGCCTGGGTTGGCTTTGCTGCTAGGCAGAAGGAGCATTGTGACCAGATCTCATAAACCCTGTGGCTCTTGCAACAGCACCAAGGCTTAAGGCAGCATGACTGCAGCAGACTTAGCTTATGTGACTTCTAGTCCCCCCCCCACACACACTAAATGTCTGAGGCCTAGTTTTTATAGAGCTTGGCTGCCTTCTGGTCTTGCAGAGCAGACTGAAATAACCAAGTGTGCAAAGCTTTCTAGGACTGAAGGTCAGCAGAGTCTCAGGTCTCTGGCACTCTAAACTACCTGCCTTGCAGGAAGCCGCTTCCATAAAGATTTCAGCCCCCTTATGTCATGTGAACATGCTAACACAGGCAATGCCTGTAATCCAGAGACACTGTCTGCAGTATTTACTTTCTTCCTTGTTACTCCCACAGATATGAATTTGGATCAGCCCTCTTCGTTGGCTGGGCAGCTGCTTCTCTGGCCATGCTGGGAGGAGCCTTCCTCTGCTGCTCCTGCCCCCGGCAAGAAACCTCTTATCCACCCACCCGAGGCTATCCGAAAAATGCCCCCTCCACAGGGAAGGATTATGTATAATGAAACAAAGAAGAGGAGCCACCAGCACTGGTAGTGAAGAATCCTCTGGAAAGGACGCTACAATGCCACTGTCCTGAACAGAGCTCAGACTTTAAGTTCTGCCTTCCTCTTTTCCCCAAAATGTGTATATTTTTGTATCCTCTTTGCTACTGGATATAACTTCTCCTTTCTCTCCCAGCCCATGGAGGAAGGCTAGCTTAGGTTCATGGGTATTGTCACTGGAAAGATGAAGCCTTCAAGCTTGGGTTAACTTCAGTATTTGGGAGTAAAAGGGAAAATGATACTGTTTTTAGATGGATGTTGGTGCTTTTTTAGTTTTTAAATTAGATGGTAACAATTCAGTCCCAATACCCGTTAAGTTAGAGCCCATTGCAGTGTGTGTGTAGGAATTAAAAGAACATGTATGCGAAGCAATAAAGCCAATGCTAAGGGGAAACAGTTCTAGGGCAAAGACTTTACATATAGGAATGCTTGAAGAGATTTTACAATGCTCTTGTACTCTCATTGGCACCCTCTTCAGCACCTTTCTCTGTACAGATTGGCAAGATGAAGGCAAATACAACATGCAGCTGTCTATGTCCATGCTGTTGACCAACAGAAGATGCAGTGTAATGTGACTTGGCTTAATCTCATGTCACTCTTACTGAGATCTGGTAAATAGATCGTATCTGCCAGAGGCTGCAAGATTGTGAACTCCCAAAGCAACTGCAGGTGTCCCTGATGCCAGGGAAGAGCTAGTGAAAAATGATTCCTTTCTACTTTCACTGAATGGCTCTCAGTGGGGCTGTTGCTGCCATCCCTTAGAGATGCTGAGCACTGCCAGTAATTGTTTCTGATATTCTAACCATAAAATCTAGCTTTGAGCTTGAACTTTGATTCCCTTGTGTGTTACAACGTACCTCTAACAAACTCCCCTTTCTTGAATGTCAGCTCGTACTTTTTCTACTTCTGTTTTTTTGGCCATTATTTCACATTTGTAATGTTCTCCTTTGAAGTCGTCCCTTCAGCTCTTTCTCTGTCTGTGTCCTGTTGCTCCTCCACCCTATTGACATGTTCCAGAGATGGCCAGGACTTCCCCACATGTTCAGTCCCAGGCCAGTGTCCCTGCTGTAACCTGGAGGGATTAAGAAATGCCTCATTTATCACATGAGCACTTTCCACATGGAGCACAGTCACAGACATGTTTTACTGCTACATACAATTCCCCTTTCAAACTGCTGCTGTTCCTCTATCTCAGACTTTCCTTGTAAACACTTAACCTCTGCCTTTTTCCTCCCTCACACATACCAGATCTATTAATTTAGTTTCTCTTGGTTGTTCATGCATTTAAATCCTAGTCTAGTTTCTGGATTGACTTTCATGTTTCTGTCCTCTCAAGTCTGCAGTTCTTTCTAATTTGGAATGTTATGAATTACTGAGCTCAGTTTGCCTTACACAGCTAAATGTTAAACCAAACAATACACTGCCAACCCTTGATGTTTCCCCAAGGATACCTCACATAATGCCATTTGATTCTGTCTTTTTTCTCTTCTAAGCATTTCCAGTGATGAGATATGAAGGCATATTCCAAGAAAACTGACTTAAAAGTTATAGCATTTTCTTCTAATCCAAGCTCAAAGAGGAAGAAACCCAGCATTTTAAAGATAAAGCCATCATTACATATAAAGTCATATCTGAAAAATGCAGTTAAAAGGTTCCCACCTCTTCCTCTGAAACACCCCATTTTCAGTGTTGTAACAAACTGAATGAGGCTGGCTGGAGTTTAAATCTCATAATTTCTCCAGGATGGTGTCAGCTCTCCAAAGCTCAAAACTTGCTGTTCCTAAGGAAGGAAGCTGGTTGCTTTTGACCAGGCCTATAACTGTGTATATGTTCAGAGGCATCAGACTTTTTGATTTCCTTCTGTAGATAGGGAGAGCCTCGGGCTGAGCTATGTACAACCATGGTGTTAGTGGTTTGTTTAAGCTTTGTACCTCTGTTTGACCTCACTCTCTGCAACATGAATCAAAATTACTAAAAGAAACCAACCAAAGCATCTGCTTTTGGCTTGAGATGATGTTGGCCTGTATATGGAGATGGCTCATGCAGCTTCCGTTTCTCCATGGGGAGTTGCCTGTGCACAGTGGCTGCCTCATGTGACCTCATCTTGAAGTTGCAGCTCAGGTCATCTCAGACAGCTGCTGAGGTCTGTGCTTTTGTATTTGCATTAACCCTGAGCCAGGGAGCAGATTCTTGTATTGGGAACTTGTATAAAGTGTTTAAACAATTTCAATAAATTGACTTTTTTAAAGAAAATCAGACACTTCATTTTTGTTTTGAGTAGAACTTGGATGGTGTGCATGGAAGAGGAGCATGGCCTGGGCTCTTGGGTGTCTGCCTGCCAGGATTGAGCTTGCTATGTTGTGTGCATCTCTGCAGCAGACATAGGTGGGGACAGCTCTTCTGCAGTGAGTCAGGCGGTTGTGGCCTCCGGCACAAACTCACCCAGTAATCATCAGCTATGATTGCAGCCTAGGATCCAGAAGGTCTGTTCCTCTTCACAAGGCGTGCCGCACCCCGGGTGGAGCAGGGAGACAGCAGATCAGCTCCCTGACAGGGGGGAGTGCAAGCTGCAGGAATGGGGACGGGACAGGGCGTGGAGCTGCGGCACTCCTTGCGGAGATGCTCTTTCAGTGGTGCCTTGTGTTCGTCAACCTTGTCTGGGGAAGAGGAGCAAGCTGTACTTTTTTAAGACTTTTTTTTTTGAACTCTATGTACTTTATTGCCTTTTCTGGGCCAACAGGATCATGAAGAGGAGAGGAGCCTATGGAGGTGCTGGGAGGATGTCTTGTACTCCAAAGCCCCTTTTGGAGTATGTCATGCTTCTCTCAGCTATGATAGCAAGCATAAGCAGTCAGGTGTAAATCTTTGCAGGCCAGGTAAAGAATGGCTCCCAGCCAGCACTAGTCTTTTGTGATCTCTGCTGCTGCCTCCCGCAGGGAAGCAAGGATCTATTCCCGCTTCCTTCTGCCTGCCCTGGAAACCTTTTTCTATTCACACAGGGCTTTGGTGTTCCCCTTTTATTCTTCAAGTACATGTGATAAGAGGCAAACTTTGTGTTCAAAACTTTCTTATAGTCAGTCAAGAAGCTTGTCTGTGTTCCCTCATTTTCCAAGGGCTATTTGCTTTTCTGCTACAAACAAAAGGAATAGAGCTAATTAGGGTCGTGTAAAGCTGGCAGAGCAAAACAGCCAGGCATGTGGTTGGCTGAGTGAGCTTGCACTGCCTGGAGCAGACTGGTTGCCTGGCATAGTTTGGGGTCTACAGTCATTCTTATTCCAGCCTGTCAATTAGTCAAGGATTTCCATTGAGATTAATTTTTTTCCCATGTTTTCATGAGTGCTCTCTCTCCTTCCTTCCCTCCCTCTCCCCCAGGACTTTTGCAAGTTCTGCTCTGAAGTTTCCTATTGCAGAAGTGAGGTCCTAGGCAGAATAAAATGAAAGAATAATCCCACCTATAAAATGAACAGTAGGACTTTTGTTTCTGGCACAAGCAGGGCACCCTAAGTGACACATACCTGTTTGAGACAGCAGTGCAGAGGAAGGAGCCAGAGGCTGACTTCTTTGTTCACTATACTTCTAATTTAACAAAGCTCACAACCAAAGCTTCAGCTCAACAGGGCTCATAGGTTGCTAGTGGGATGGCTGGGAAAGCCAAGGGTGAGGGTGTTCAGTTTGTGAATGAATATGATCTCATGTGGGTTGCAATCCTAATTTCAGTCCCACTGGTGATAAGGCACAGCATCTCTTCTCTTACTATTTAGGGATGAAGACAGGTATTTGGAGGACTTTGAAGTCTCAAGAGCTTTCCCTGTCCATGGTCCAGTTGGGACAGCTCTTGCTTTCCTCATCTCCTGCTTAGGAGGGCTCTTCCAGTGTCTTTCACACACAGTCATGCAATTTCACTTGCCCATATTTTCTGCATCTCTTTTGCTATCTCCATTGTAGGTTTCATGGCAAAGGGGGTGACATGGATTGAAAGTTGGTGGAGAGTTTCCCTTTGGATTTCAAGCTTTGCGTGTCGCCATGAGATGCCTGCTGCTATAAACATCTTGAAATGAAATGATGGTATTTGTTTCTGCAGACAATGGGAACTTTGACTGCTTCTTGGCATCTTCCTCCACATGCTATTTATTATTCACTTGGTGCCAGAGTTGTGTATATCACGCAGGGAACTTCACTGTCAGTGGAAATTATATGCTCATTTGTATTGGTTAGATACCATTTTGAAAAGGGAAGAGACCTGGAGATGTTTTTTGGAATAGCACCAGCCTCTTGGATTTCTTGGCTTCTGCAGCTCAATCATTTTAAGAAACTGTCTATGCTAAAGCCTTTATCAGATTAAGCTTCTGACTTACACATAAGTTTCCTAGAATAAATCCACCTTTGTCTTCTGTGCTGCTCTGAGCATAAATATAGTGTGTTAAAGCACTGAAAACTCTGACAGTGGAGATCCCAGAAATAACCAGCAGAGCTGGTGACAGCTTCTGATGAGAAGTGTTTGTGAAATATAGAAGCTCGCACTCCTTTCAATATGACACAGGAGCAGAAATAATGGCATTACAGAGGAAATAAAGATAATGCAGAACTTCTGCTTAAGAGCGAAACCCGGAAATGCCACTATCTTCCTGAAGGTGCACAAATTTAGCAGATTTACAAATCTAGTTGAGAAACCAGACTAAGAGAGACTTGTTTGTTCCAAGCATGGAGACATACAAAATAACTCTGAGGCAACTAGTGAATTGACAGTAATGTAAAATAGGCTCATTTCAGGCTCAGTGCTTTGGCAAAGGGCATCTGAAAGATGCCAACAGTAGCAGTAGCTTCTTCCCTTGTCTTACACCAATGTCCATCTGAACAGGCAGCTCACAGCGCAGTGGCAGGACTGCAGTCAAATCTTACAATACAAGATTTCTCAGGTAGTTCAAGTAGCCAAACACAGTCCAGCCAGCAAGCAGCACCCACCTGTCTGTACAAGCCATCAGGGTCTCTCCCCTGCAATGTTCCTTGCCCACCATGTGGCTTAGTGCCAGCTGAATATCAGAGGAGACTGCGGTGCCACCCAGAGCAGAGGGTTACCTGCAGGTGAGATTTCCTCTCTCCTTGCCCACAAGAATGGCTGTTTGGAGAGACAAAATAGAGGAAGGCAGACCTTGCCATCTGGGGAACTTCGATCTCTTTAGCTGCATCCCCAGAGGGAGCTTATCGCTGCCTGTGACTGCATTGCTGTCTCCTCTTCTTGAGGCTTTTTCGTTGCTCTCTCCCTCTCAAGCTGCATATGATCCATATTGCTTACAGTCCATCTATGAGGGTTATGCCTCTCACAAAGTCCTCTTAAACTTTCCATGAGCCCCACCACTCTTCTCAGGTCAAAAATCCCCTTCCCAGTCACTCTGGTTGGATGTCTGTTGTCTCTGTGGAGTTCCCAGAGAGACAGGATCGCTCTTTACAAGCATGATCCAGTGCACTCATTTTTCAGATGGGACTGCAGTTTGCCCCATCAGCCACAGACTCACAACAGCTGCCCCGTTCAGCTGGAGCTGTGCATGCATCTGGGCAACTGACCTGGACTTTCTAATCTGGCCCTTTGATTGAAACAGAAACAGCTTTGCCAGGATTTCCTCATTATCCCTATGCATTAATCTCTTTATTCCTCCAGCTGCACAGGCACTTCAAGTTACTTGGTTGCCATTTCCCTACCTCTAGAAGCCCAGCCTGTGACTAGGAGCTTGTTCTTCTATAACACTCTGCTTTCAACCCTGTCTGCAGTTCCCCCAGAAATCTTGCATACTGTGGCATCTGCATCGCTGCGCAGAAAGTAAAAAACACTTCTTTGTTGAGCCTCATGTGCTTGATTGGAAAACATCCCAACTCCTACAGCTTTTCCAGAAAAGCCCTGCCTGGATTCCTAGCATACTGCATCAGGGACATGGTGTATATAGGGTCTACAGTTTTACAGAAACCTGCCAGAGATGCTGGCCCCCCCTGCCCATGGGACCCTGTGGGTGGTTCTGCTTTGCCACAACAGGGGCTGCAGGAGGCCCCCAGCCTGGGGCCCACCTGTGGCCAGGGGCTGAACACTGGACAACCCACCCAGCAGGTTTGCCTTGGAAGCACAGAAACTGGAATCCATTCCTGCCAAGTTCACCAGCCAGTCCAGGACCAGGTTTCAGTTCAGGAACCTGAATTCTGATGTTAAGTTCCTTGTATGAAGGCATTTCTATGTGCTCCTTTTTTGTCTTGATCCAAATCAGAACCATTTTATTAAAAAAGAAATTTCTCACTAGATCCCTCCTTTTCAGCTGGCTCCAGCATTGGGTGCTGCTTCTCTCCTATGCTTCTTCTGTACAGTTGTCCAGGTCCTTCTTGAGGAAAGACTCTTCCGAAGTCCTTGCACCACTGGATCCATCTGACCATACCAGGCTGCTCCTGACAGGAGCTGCATTATGTGAGCCAGGGGCATATTCTGGGGCATTGCACAAGTCCTGTTCTTACATTGATATATCTGCACTTCACCTACCACATCACAAAATGCCATACCTGTGAAAGGTACATCATTGGTTTTTGTCCAGGAAGGTGAAGGTTGTCACTGTATTTTCACATCACGGCTGAGAACAAACCATCTCATCACAACTAAGGACCTCCTTTGGCATTCCCAGCAAGGGTACCCAGGACGGAGGGCTACAAAGACAGCTTTTGCATATGCCATACAGTCTGCAAACAGCTTTCCATGGAAAAAAAAAAGAAAACAAAAAAAACCCAAAAAACCCACTATCCTGCAGGCAGCAGGGAGGGAAGCACAGTACGGATCAGCCAGTATCAAGCTTTCCTACTTCCTTGGCTCCTAAGAAAGACCAAGCAATCTGTGTGCTGCTCCAGCACTGTTCCTGCTCCCTCTTGCCATGGAATCATCTCCTGCTGGAGGCAAGGACTTTTATTTTTAATTTGGGAACCACACAACAGCATTCAGCAGGTGGGAGGGGTGGGATACTGGTACTCCCAGCCCGGCACTGGGTCAGCCTGGTGGCTACAGCCTCCTGGCTGCCTTTGGAGCCAGCTCCCCCAGCAGGAGAGCAGCAGGGGAGCCATAAAAACAAGCTCAGCCAAGGGGAAAAAAAGCAAGAAATAGCATTCTTATTACAAGGTAAACAGCATTAACTCCATCTTTGGGGGAGTAGAAACAATACGGTGGTGATAGGCTTTTCTGCCCATGAGTCCTGGAAGGGCGGTGGAACGCACTCCACCCTCCTGTTATGTAACGCTCCCCACGCTGCAGCTGTAAATAATCATTTACCAGTGCATGCCTCTCTTTTGCTGCTTTTATAGGCTTTTCTTCTTAAATGCAGCTCCCGGTGGGGTAGCCACACAGAGCTGAATGTGTGCCTGGCATAGCCTCACTAGCGGAGCTGGCTGAGCTTTGCCAACCTGCTCCCCAGGGTCAGAGCTGGAGTGATTAGCCCCAGATTACTCCCGTAAGCAGAGTTTCCAGTCGTGGCAAGGGGGATGGGAAAGTGTGGGTTGTATTTGTTTTTCCAGTGAAAAGAGCTCAACAGCTCATTTTAATTACTTTTTCCAGACCTGTAATGGCATTTCTCCACAATTTACAGTTTTCCAGAAACGGACCAGTTAAAACACAGCTGCCAGAATACATCTAACAGAGAATTGAGTCTGCTTGTTTACCTCACTTTGGGATTTTAAAGCAGGTGCTCTGGGGAGTTGTTTGATCCTTTCCCCACTTCGGGCGCTCAGAAGCTGTGACACAGCAAGGGCACAGTAACAGACGGTAGGAGCAGCTCAGTGCAGAGCGTGGGAGAGGGTGCGCGCGCAGGGTGAGCTTCTCCCTGCTTGTGCCCTCCTGTCTTCCAGCATGCAATGGCAGTACAGCTCTCTGAGCCTCCCAGAGCTAGGAATAGGCACTGAGAGCTTGGCTCCCGCATCTTCAAACCACTACACAGTGTGTCTTCCGAGGGCAAGTCATGCTGCCCAGGACTCCCAGATCACCGCCCTCCCCAAAGGCAGGAAGGGAAGCTAGGCAGATGGTTGTCAGTCCTACACATCTATCATTAATCCCAACTCCTTTATTTTTTAGAAAAAAAATAAAAATTCCCTTTTCTTTCCTGGTCCCTGTGTTCCCACTTCCTACTCCTGCACTAATCTGGACAGACATCGGCAAATAATCCATGTAGATCCTATCTCTGAGAAGTGAAAGGGTGGATGGTGTGTGGATCCAAAGGGTCAGTCCCTCTGTATGTGTATGCTCTTACTGGTGAGCCTTACCTACCACCGACACAGATCTATGGGTTGTCTCTTCTGTGGAGTTTTACTGGACGCTGACACAATGTAACATGACAAGAGCCTTTTTTGGGGAAAAAGGCACTTTTTTKGGGGGGGAGGGGGAAAAGGCTCTTGTCATGTTACGTTGCGCCAGTGCCCAGTAAAACTCCACAGAAAAGATATGCATGGGATGGATGGGATGGCTTTCCCCACAAGAACATCTCCAATACGGTCTACCTTGTCTTTGCAGAAACAACTATTTTAACAACAGCTCCTAGCATAGCTTTCAGAAGGGCTGGGCCTCAGTTTCTGCCCCGTTGGTGACCGTATGGAGCTTCCTAGGGAAGTTTGGCAGGCCGCAAGGGAGTGTGTGTGCTCTGGGAACACCAGCAGAAATGCAGTGCTGTGATGGTCCCTCTGCCCAAGCACACAGCTCCATGCAAGGGCCAGAGGAGACAGACCAATTCCAAAGCCCCCTGCCACCCCACTCTGTGAGGGAGGGACATCGTCCTGGCCCAGCAAAAAGGCTCTGCGCAAGAGGAAGTCTAATTTTCAATGTCCTGTAATATGTTGATGCCATAGTATGTTTAGCTTGGGGAAGAGGCTCTGTTGATGTTAAAATCTTTGCTCACATCGGAGCTGTGGTATGTTCTTTCAACATGAAAAACAACAGCAGACTGGGCTGTGGCTAGGTCATCCTTGCAAAAATAATGGGGCAGTTGCTCAGCTGGGACTAAGCTATTAGGGCTTCCTTGAAGTGGAAGCAGTCCACTGAGCCTTCCAGAGCCAGGCCAGCTGGTGCCAGCCAGGCATCTGTCACGGTAACACTGGGTCCTCATTAAGATTTATTGCCAGGTTAGTTAGACCTGAGGCTTCTACACTGGATCAAGCAACATTTCCTAAAATTTTGGAACTGGCTCCAAATCGCTGATGGCAGTGTCGAAGAACAAAGCTCCACCTCCCCATCTACAACCTTTCCGCTAGCTACTGCTTTTTGAGTCCAGATGATGATGGTGATGATAATGTTCTTAATAATAACAACGATAGCAAAAAAAAAAAAATAATGCACAATTAATGCACATCAATGCACGTTAATGCTCAAGGCACAGACCAGGTTACCATTGCGATATACCCTGTACACACACTGGATGGACTTGCACTGAGATCTCATAGTTACAGCTCTGTGATCTGGAACTGCTCTGGGATAAAGCATTGTCATGGCTCAAACACACCTCTCCATTTGGTTAACAGATTTGTTATTAATAATTACTTGCATCTATGTAGCACTTGAGCTCATGGGACTGCTCCAGGCTGTCTGCTTCATATTTCAGGGCAAGTCTGCAGGACTAAGCCCTGCAGATAGAGAAAATAGTTGTCTGAAATTCAAGCCAMCTCTGGAGCAGGTATTTATCTACACAGGAGTTAAACGGCTTTTTACTATTTTGTTTGCACACCTAAACTCTTCATCATGTRGCTCCCCAGAGTGGTCTGGTGAGTTAGGACTGTGTTATTACCCTGATAAAAGGTGGGCAGCAGGCAAGCTATAGCCTTGAACCTCAAAAAGAGCCCCGGGGCACCACAGGCTAGCAAAGCTCCTAGGCTTTCTGCAGAATTTTGCAAGAACCTGGGCACAAAATAACCAGGACTTTGTCTGGTCTTTTACTGGAGACAGGGGCCAATGCAGCAGCAAAATGACCAACCTTTCCTTGCACACGCCTACATTCTGTCGAAGGCCTGAGTTGCTCCTGACACAGAGGAGCTCTTATCAACACAACACCATGCATTAACAGGAATTTCCTTACGATCTTTCCCTAGAACCAGGTCTGGGCCAACTTTGAAATGTGGTGACATCACGATCGATGTTAGGAGCAGATGAAAATTGCTGTGATAGAGTCACACTTTCCTTGAACCTCTTYCAAGAAGACAGACAGGTCAGGTGTTTCAGATGAAGTTAAAAACAATTATTGAAATAACATAAGTTCAGAATTTRGCAGGTCTTTTATAACTTTTTTGTTATCACAGATCACAATGCTAATATTGCAAAAGTGTATTTTGTTTCTATCATAATCAAGGCATCTAGCACTGAATAACGGATTAGTGGAGGCTGCTTTTTTATATTTCAGCATACACAGAGCTTAGCAGTGCATGTGAATACCAAGAGAACTTCAAGSATTGCATTGCTTTGTCTGCTTGGAAAATGAAAACACAAGAGCCTTGGAGGGAATTCAAGCTGATTTGCAAAGTACATGGTCTAAGCCAGCTCACCCCCCCTCCTAATATTAGCAAACTTACATTATCTATGTCCCGGCTTTCAGAAGTTAACCCTCCCTTTCCTCCTATTCTCCACCTGGATAAAGAAATTTGTACTGTTTAAAATCAGCAGGTCTCTACTCTGCACAGTTAACTGGCAGAGTTTTCCATCAGTGCTTTGCTAATCCTAATTCTTTCAGTATTATTTAAATGATATCATTGCTCACTGATCAATGCTTCAGTTTAGCTGTGTCATATGCTGTAGAAACAGCTCAGAGCTTGAAAAAAATAAATAATACAGTAAGGATGGGACAGAACCAAATATATACATTTAAATCAGATTGATCTTGCGTGAGTGAAGCCCCATAATATCTCTGGTGAAGCAGGCAGTATTGCATTCAGTATCCCTGAGCCTCCCCATTAATTGCAGCACTTGGACTATCTTTCAGAAATGCAGATCTTAAAAACTGATTATGAAGCTGGTCAGAGGCAGGGAAGGTGTTTGCTGTAGCTACAGCTGTGGAACAGGGCASAGGAATCCAGAGTCTGTGAAACTGCAAAATCTTTATTGCTGGCAAAATCTCTTTACCCTGACGAATGATAATCATGATGCTATCTTACTTTCAAATCCCTGCTCCAAAAAATCTTTATAAGCCCGAATGAAATGAAAAGTCTGCCTGGGAGAACTGGAGAACTGGAGGCCTAAGATGATAGACTCTAGGAGGCAACTTGGCTGTTCCCATTGATTTTAAATAAGAGATACCTAAGGAAATGACAGGACAGATAAAGTACAGAGCGATAAATGAAGTGTCCAAGGTCACACAACAGTYGGGAACTGTACTTTCTGATGCCCTCACGTGCCAGGTATTAGACAAGTGGAATTCCTTGCTAGATGATGTTGTGGATGCAAGAAGTTTACCAGCACCAAAGGAGATGGGACAAGTTTTGGGAAGAGAGATCCTTTGGGGGTTACTAAAAACACAAACTGCAACAGGGTGCACCGAAAGTAGCTGGAGACTGTGAGAGTGGGAGGGTTGGGTGAGGGGAGGGGTCTCATATATACTGACTTTGTTCTTACTTTTCTCTAGGAATGGTTGTGGTCACTCACAGAGACAAACTACTGGGCTAGATGTCCCTTGATCTGAATCAGCAAACTCTTCTGAGATCTTAGATATCTGTCCCAGGCTTAACCACAATCCCACCTCTGTTTTGGTCGGTTAGCATTCCTCTCAGAATAGTTGCAAATCACCCATGAAGCGCAGGGCATGCCCTGCTCCCTTCCTGCCAGAAGGGCCATTTGCAAGTAAAGGACTTCAAGTGTTTCCATGAAGATCTTTAGAGACAGAGGGTTTTTTTTTTTTTTTCCCTGAGACATGGGCAATTTTGGTTCAAATATCCTGGAAAAAATGGGAGCTAAAAATAGACAGTGATGACAACATCCATGACTTCCTACAGGAGATGTTTTTCAGGATTTTTGTGGTTTCACTTTTTCACCGAAGAACTGAAAGATGTTCAGAAGAAATGTTGATAAAAGCTAAATAAATATTCTTCCTTCTCCCCCCCTGGAATTCATCTTCAAAATAACTTACAATGAAGCTAATCGAAACATGAAAGGTTCCTCTCAGAGTGGTGCCTTTTCCTCTTAAGAGCAATTGAGGTGATTTCCTATAAAAGGCTGTTCTCTGCTCAGCGTCTGTAGCAGTGTTTTTCTTCTCAGAATGGGTGGCCACACACATTTGCAGAGACCACCGGTGCACTTGCTGATGGATGTGCCRTAACACGTGGTGTGGGAATTGGAGAGTGCAGCCGTCCATTCAAGCACAACACAAGAGCCAGGCAAGGGGCCATGCTTCTTGGATTTGCTGTTAATGCAGTTAACCCTGATGCAGCTCCCTTCCTTCTCTTAYTGCTTGATGCCCCTCAGTCATGCAACCTTTTCCATATCAGAGATTTCTTTTCCTCTAGAAGTGTTTGTCATGTGGATTGAATTCTGGCAGAAGGCAATGAACTCAAMTTTGCGGAGGCTGCTGTATGCATACAGACCAGAAGAATGGGGTGGGGGCAGTGGCAGCTTCCCACGCATAGTCTCTGGCTGACTGGGCAGGTGGGGAAGGGCTCTGTGCATTATCCAGCCCAGAAGCTGTGGGATGGCTGAGTATGGTTGCTATAATTGTGATATGGCTCTTCTAGAGAAGATCAGAAGAATGTGGTGGGTGCAATCTGGGACATATTCCCACACCCATCTRTATATACTTACGCTCATTCAGTTCAAATGTCCAATTAAGCTTGATGGCRGCAATTAAACAAGAGCATCAGTATCTGTTCTTACTCATCTGTGGAAAACAGTTAGAGGGATTCTCTTAAAGATGATTAGTCAAATTTTAAGCCCACTGTTGAAGCTAGAATCTCAGGATAATTCRGTCATTTGGAAATGCTGTATGTGTGTGTCAGTGTACCATAACACAACCTAACACAGACAGTCTCCCAAAAGGATGAAGAATGGAGAACAGGTATCCATTTTGATTAGGACTGGCAAAAATTAAAGTGTGTTTCAATGAATATGCACACATGTATGTGACATATGCACGCATTATAAGGGCAGGCTCCAAAACGCTAGGCAACACTRCTGTGTCTGCTTGAAAAGAGGTACAAATGGCATCACAAGAATAATGAATGCTCAGGGTTGCTGCCATTTATGGGGCAATTTCTATTATTTTTATATGGGGTTCCCACTGGGAAAAAGGCTAAGTCCATTTTTTTTGTTATAACAGAGCAGGAGGGAAGAGGCTTTCCTTCTATCTTGCTATTACAGTTAGCTTTGTCATCCCATCCCCTTTGTCAACTGACAGAGGTCTGTATTCAAATCAGCAAAAGTCTTACCGATAGCTAAACAGTAACAAACTACAGTCAACTTTTATCTAGACTGGATTAAACAACAGCAAATCAAAGATGCAGCACATTTCCCTTTTCTTATACTAGTGCCAGAAGGGGTATGTTGGAACCCATTAGGAAAGAATCTCATTTGGTCCTGGTCATATCTAGACGCAGGAGAAACCTAACTACCAACCTACACTGGAAAGAAAGTCAAGACTGCAGCTGATCAAATAAAGAGCTCTTGAGTTTTGAGCTAAAACGTCCTAGATTTGGTTGATGAGTTTCTGACAATACTAGTGCTGAGCTCCTGCTCCATTTGGGCTGCTCAGATCTGTTCAAATCCAGAAATGATCCCAACCTCTCCAGCCTGTTAATATTTGAAAATGCCATCAGATTTTTAGATCTGAAAGTGCCCTGAGGCAGGCCATGCCCTGGACTCTCATCAGCCACCAAAACTTCAACTAAGCCTTTCTCCATTTGGATAAACAAGTCACTCTTTTCCTCTTTGATTCCCATCAAGCGGAAACRTCACTCCCGAAAATGAAAGCAAGCTAATTTACTGATCTAAACTGCTCATTTCCCAACATAATATTCAAAGTGTGAGTCACCCAAAAGGATTCTCACCTTTTCCRTTAAGTTCAGAAGCAGTTTCAGTGGAAAGTAGGCAGGACACTGCCTGAGCACAGTGCGAGGTTGAGCTGGCAGCATCAGTCACCTAGGGTACAGGTGGAGGAGGAAGGCTTCCCAGATTAGCCTCTGCCAGAGCCCCTCATTGGCACCGCTCAAGGAAGTATATTCTTAGCATCGATAAGTCTGATTATCAGCTCAKTTACGCTGTGGTAAGGCAGGAATAACTGCAGTGGAATCAAATGCCRGAGGAGTGTAAATGAAATGCAAAGTCAGCCCAGTCATCCTAAAAGAGGTCAGATGAACAAGATCAGTAGCTTTGTCTGAACCTTCTGTTTTAATGATTCTTTTCTGATGCAAATAACCTAGTTTAATAAAGTTAGGTGCTGCCCCAGGACCCAATGAAATTTGGGTCCCAAATGAGGGATGGCTGGGTGGCAGGGCAGCTTCACCTAACTCTAGAAACAGTTTCATCTCTCTCTTTCAGCTGCAACAACGAGGACTTTTCATTGTGTGCCTGTTCTCAGACAAACTTCCTTTGTACTGTTGTAATTTCTCCTCCCCTGGAATTTGCTGTCCAAAGTGCCTTGTTCAGTCGTGCTCAGGCTTGTTCATACACAAGCGTCTCAGAAATCTGGTGAAACCTCAATGATCCCTGTTCCTCTTGTAAATTTGTTTCCAGCTATCCAAAGAGAAAGTCACGGAGCCATTTCTGTATGGCAACATTGAACCAACAGCACCAGGTGGGGAGCACGGAGAGGGAACGGAGAAATGATACCTGCTGGAGTCCAGCTTTCTGGTGCAAATAATAAGTGACTCAAGTGCCCAGAATGAGACTGACTCACTAGGAATGCGGGAGACTGTGGTTCGAGTCCCATCTTTACTGCCAACTGTTTTACAAACAGGCACACCTCAACTGGAGTGGAGGACAGGGAGCCACACCAGAATAGCCACAAGTCCAAGGGTAAGCCACTATCTTGGAAGGACATTTGCAGCCTYCTCAATGGACAGAGCAAGGGCATGAATTGAATCTTCCACCTCTCATGTGGACACCTGACACTGGCATCTGCACACGCTGCCTTTGTTCAAGCTGTCCCTGTTTTAGGCTTTCAGTATGCCTGCGGGAGAGGCTGGGGAAATGCCTGTGAACCTCCCTTTAGGCCATCCAACTTGAGCGAGACTCTGAGCTGCTCCTTTACATGGCCTCAGCTCTTGGGCACCTTGGCACATGCTTGCTGGAAGCTCGGGATTCTGCTAGGTACACAGACAGCCTTGCCCAAGGAATCCAACCTAGGAACACAGCCTGTACCCACCAGCTGAGACCAGTATATCAGCAGTCCTGGAGGCTGACTCAGCCCAATTCTCCCATTCGAATTTATTAAGAARCACCTTTTAAACAGTGGTGTGACTTCAAGACTCAGGTGAATCAGACACTACATGAAGGAGTCCCTCTAGGATTTACAGATTTGGCTGCGAGTTTAACTGCTGTCTGAGTCTGGGGACATTGTCTAAAGGGCAACACCAAATACAATGTCTAATGCAGCATGACGCCTGCTGCAAGAGTCCTCCTTTATTTTGCTGCTGTGCAGGCATTTCTTCACGGAGAAGTAGGGCACCCTGAAATGTCCTGTGTTGCTCTTAACCTTTAGTGTCTTTTTCTACACATACAAGGTGGTTTTCTGCAGCAGGTAGGATCAAGCCTAGAGCAAAAAAACAGCCCTGTGTTTCACAAGTGAATTCTCACTCTTACCTTCACAGCCCTGGTACTCAAAGGACCAGCATGAGGCCAAGGCTTGCAGATGAGTTAGGAGATTCAGTGAGGGCACCTGGCATCATTGGAGAGAGCAAAGTTTTGCCCTCAGAGTTTGTTTCCTGCTTGTACCTGGCTGCGCAAGACTCACTTTGAAGTTACAAGGAGTGACAGCAGAAACAGTCCGGGCTTAGACTCTCATCTACTTTGTATCTTCTCCCTTACCTTAGCTTCTTGCTTTCTTCTGGTTTGCATTGCTCCTGTGCTTTGTGGGAGCAGAACTGACATTTCGGGAAGTGTCTCATTAAATTTTCCGTATTTTGAAATCAAGTGACTCACACATACAGAGCCAGCCTCTGTTTTGTCGTTGTGMTTCCAGATTGTGCACTGAACACACAAATCACTGCTGCCCCACAACTGGCTCTGGGATTCCAGGAGCTTGGGGGGCCCAGTCCCCAGTGAATGCCCATCAGCTTCCCCCTCAGAAAATGTCCCTTTGCAGCTTTTAAGCACAGGCATGAGTGTACATGAAAGGACACTGGGTGGGGGCTTGTGCCAAATAATAAGCAGGTCTCACAGCAGCAGCTGAACAAGTTGGGCAGGTCTGTRGAAGCAATTTAAGGCAGGGAAGCCAAGAGAATCAGTAAGGTGAGAGATGTAATTATAATCCCTCTAAGCTGGGACATGAGGAGCCAAAGGATCCGTGATACAACATCAGCAGTGCTGCAGTGTTATGCGAGGGGGAATTAGCCCCAAGTATCAACATGTTTACAACTTCATATTTGCCATGGCCAAGCCAACTACATGATTATGTAACAGTGAGTGCTTAGTACCTCGGATTGGCCCCTCAGGAAAGGGTAATCAGCATATCAGACCGGCACACCGTGGCTGCTGCATCTGCAGCGTGGGATCATGTGTCCTCACTGGGCATCGCTGGAGCTGTCGCTTGCTGGGTATGGGTTTTTGGACTGGTGCACTCTTTCAATAAAATAGTCCAAAACCTTATTGGGTGTCAGAGGAGGTGGGTAAGAGGGACACAGAGGGGTAGAGCAATGCTTTTTTCTCCTTTCCTGTATTCTGTCTTCGAAATATTTAACTGGGAAGTCAATTATGTAGGATTTTTGTGCCGTTTCCCTCATATGTCGTGTGCTTCATGGTGTGTGATGAAGGGACTGCAAAGCAAAGGGCTCACATCAAACAGGTAAAATGAAGGTTCAGAGCCCAAGTGAACAACCCCCAGACATCTGCTACCCAGCAGTACCGAAGAGGCTAAAAGATAACCTGTTTTTCACCAGCAAAAGTAGTCTTCATGAATGATAGCTCATTAAGCTATCCCTTGCTCATTTTCTTTCTTTGCCTGTATAAAGTTTACAGTCTTTGGTGCACAGTGGCACAACAGCAGCAAAAGGGATGAAAGGATGGCTCTGGCAAGCCAAGTGCCTAACCAAAAGCTAAAAMCCCCCCTGTACTACAGGCAAAGATATAGTTCAACCTAAATGAGCATTAGAATTAGAGTTAAATAGTGAAAGCAGGAGTTTCAAATTGTCCAGTCAATTCAGACAAGATCTGACTTTCTACAGCTAAAAAAGGAAATGAAATCAAAGGAAAAAAAAGAGAAAGAAGGCATCTGAGGATATGCTGAAAGCTTTCAAGTTTTGTTCATTCATCACAAGGAAGTGAAAGAAAGGCCTTTTTAAGTTGTATTTAAGAGCTAGATCCTTCTTCATTTCAAGCCAGGAATTTTTGCTTTTGAGTTAAAAAAAAAAMCACACAGAATCAGGGTCATAATTTTAAAAAAGCTTAAATACCAGACATGTTTTAGAAACCTATTCAAAAGCACATGCAAACTGCAATTATCTATGCCTGCCATGCCTTAGTGTCTTAGGACTTGTGGACTTCAGGAAAACAATAGTGAATCTGTTATCAGCACAAAGGAGGATCAGTTTGGAATTACCATACCTGTAACATTCACAGCCCAGAGCTCTGAGAGTTTCCATTTGCGCTGTTGTTGAGCTGTGAATTTACTTACAACATTCCTGAAAAAAAAATGAAGGGCATTCCAGACTGAAGTGTGGAGCAACTGAGAGCTGGCACCCTCTAAACAATAATCTTAGCATATTTCTCGCCTAAAACCTGGGGAATATTCAGCCAGTGGAGACAGGGATGACTTTTGAAGCAGAACAAGATCAGTTTGAGGGAGAGGCATCTGAGCACTGGGAACTGAAAATGGGTGCTCCAGCTTGAATGTGAGGAATACAGAAGGGTAAAAGCTGATGGATGTGGCCTGGGCTGCAATATTCCACTGTACAGGAGCCAGGACTGTTTCCATTCATTTAAAACATGGGACCACGATGAACAATTGTTGCACCAGAGGACATTGATTTGATAGATAGGTTTGGAGATGATGGCAAATATCCTGATGTTACCCAGTGTGATCACTCAAAAGCACACACGTCCTGTATCATCTTTGGGTAGATGGGTTGGGTTGTTGAGGAAGTATCTCTTGGAAGCCCTCAGCTTGTTATTTAGGTTAACTACATGCGACTTTATTTWGTATTTGAATTTCACACTCCCAAGGATAATATTGTTGAATCTCAGAAAGCTGGGTGGGACACAGTTAGACATGGGCAGTCAGGCTTTAAGGGCTATGATGAGAAAAAGATGATGGTGGATGTGTAGTGAGTTTTAGCAGGTTATGGTTTCCCAGAGCATGAGATTCAGAGGAAATGGTCCCTCTGTACTGTTTCTGCACTGCAAACAAGCATGCAGGTAGTGATATTTGCTTAATGAAAGTGTCAGAAATCTCATAAAACCATCATAGAGATACTGGATCTCTATCCCAAGGCTGCAAATCCTTAGTGACCAGGGCATCTGACAGCATCCATGGCATGTCACCCTACAGTGACAGGGGTCGCCCTGTGGCCCCTGCAGGTAGCTGCTGTGCTAGAGCGGAGCCCACTGCAGCCAGCRGGGGTGGGATTCGGCTCACCCAGTTTTAGTCTAGCAGTGCATTTGCCGGTATCTGAGCCAGCCATCTCGGCTCCTTTCATAATCGATGGGGAGAAACCAGCAGGAGGGCATGATTCACCTGACCTGTCTGACGCTCCACCTGAGCACAAGAGGGATCGCAGCGCTCCTACCTAGAAACTGCCCCAACAGACTCTGCCGCCCACTCATCTGGCTGTGCAGCATGTCACTGGCACCCTGCATTTCCTGATGTATCACGTGAAGAGAACTCCTAAAGCTTAGCACTACCAGAAATAGGGAAGGATGCTGCAGTACCCCTGTCAACAGCTTGTGCTGCGAGTTGCAGAATGGGGAGAAGCTGTGATACAAGGTGGCATCTCCCAACATCCCATCATCAGCTGGCTATCCACAGCTGTGTCAGCTCCTCAGTGCTCAGCTGTTGGGGACAGGTGTGTGCCATTCCCCAGACAAAACCTGGGAGCCGCATGGGTGATCCCTTGGCGCCTTGACAGGGAAACAAGTCTGTGTCATGCTGATCAGCACGATCTTAGCTTCGCGTTTCATTTCTCCATCTGTCGGGGGAGAATCTGAGAACTGCACCAGATGTGATTCATGATGACTGCAGTTTATTTGTGTCACTATGATGGGTAAATCTTGCGGTGACTATTAGCAATCATTTATATATAGAACACCAGGTTTACAGGGCACCAAGAACCCATGATCTGAGACAAATTCTAGGCTGCAGACAGAGAGCACTTGGGGGCTACTGACCTACATGTTTTTTGGCAGACAAAGGCAAGCAAGCGCCCCATGCCCTGTGCTGACCAAAGCTCTGAAGTTGCATGGCAGTGAGCCCAAGAGAATAAGCCCTGCCAGAGGGCTTTCCCCTGCATGGGGAGCAGATACTCATACCTCCTTGGCAGACATATCTTGAGAGAGAGTGAAGCCAGCAAGAAAGGACTTGCAATAGGCAGAGAGCATGAGAAGGAGGTAGACAGGTGGGTGATACTGGAGGGTGTGAGATGAGCGGGCTGCACCTGGAGGGATTCAAAAGGACAGAGCCCTTGAAGACTTGGCAGGAGAGAAGAGGCTATTAAAGGTGTAGGGTGAGAAGGTGAAAGCAAGACATTGGGATAGCGGGAGCCGCCTGGCTGAAGGAGAGCTGAGGTGATGGGAAAGAGCTGGGCAAAGAGTAAGGAGAAGAAGAGGAATGTGGCAGATTATCAGCTGCTCCTTTGTGGCAGACAGCTGGGAAACGGAGAAGAGAGAGGCTCTGAGGACAGATACCGAGACTAAGCTAATCTCCTCTTTCAAGTTAGCTCTTCTCTAAATACCTGCTGAGCAGGTATCCCAGCCACGGGGGTGCGCAGGAGCCAGCTCAGATGTCTTGTCCTCCTGCAGCCAGCGGAAACACACCTTTCACCACTAACTCAGCAAGCGTGTGTGGAGAGACAGAGTAAGACCGGATTCATGGCAGTGTAACGAGGAACCAGGATGCCCGATGCCAGACTGATACCCTTGCCGCTCCTTGCAGGGGCTGCACTGAGCTGCTCTGCCTCCCAGGCTCAGTGAGGCTTCAGATTGCAGGGCCCATATGAAACAGTCCTGTAGGGAGTCTCACAAAGCAAAACAGCCAGCTCGAGCCCAGCTCTGTTATGCACTGGTTAAAGTCAGCTCCATTCCCAGCCAAAAACCTCTGATAAATAAGTTAGCCAGCTGCAAATTTACCTTCAAATGCTGGCCAGCATTGCCATGCTTTACACAGTCAGGCCCAGCTCCAGCGAGAGGGGGAGTGCCTGGGAATGCTGTGGTATGGAAATGTGAGGATTTATAGCTGTTTGGAGTGGGGGTCAGATGGGTCACCTGAGCTGAGGAGGCCTCACAGATCCTTTTTTTCTCTTGCCAAGAAAGGTCCTCCTTCTCTGGCCTCCCCACTAGTTGGATCCTGCACCCTGCTCTTGTGGAGTGGGGTCGCTTCAGAGCATCCAAGCCCAGAGAGTGAACCCATGAGAAGAGGGCTTGCCTCTGTGGGGAGCAGGATGCTGCCACTGCTGGTGAGGAGACGGGCCCCAAGGCTGCAGGGAGGGGAGGGAGCAGGGCTGTGGATACGTTCGGTATTGCTGACCATTTATCTCTCACCAGCTGACCCCCTCGTCCCTTCCTGGCCAGCCTCATGCTGAGTATAGGGAAGGGCTGTTTTCTGGACACAACAGCTGCAGAGGGCCTTGAAGTGTTTTATCAGAGAGCAGTGAACTCTGCAGGGGCTCCCTACCACACTGATGTTAACTCCCTCCGGACTGACCCACGTGCAGCTAAAGCTCAGCATCCCCCGTCTCTCACACYGCCATCCTCTCTGCTCACTGGCAGATTTTCCCTGCCAAGAACGCAGGAACCTGCTGCTCTTGGACTGAGCCAAGATGAGTTTCCACTTCAAATGCTTCTGCTTCCAAAGCAGAGTGAAGAGTGCAGCCAGCTGAGCTCCTGAAGAATTGCACGCTGGACTCGCGCAGGACAGCGCTTGGCAGAGGGAATGCACCTGGCTGCTATGAAGCCCCAAAGGGTCAGTGCTTGGAGACGCTGGCCTTGGATAGGGAAGGGACACAGGGTCTGAAAATGGTGCTGCCCAGGGAACCCTCTTTTCCTCCTTGGGGKTGCAGTGTAGCTGAATAGGAACCCGTGGGCATTGCCCTGGCTGCCTCCCCAGAGGATGCAGTGCTTGAGGAGGGTTCACAGTAAGGACATGGGAGAGGGAAACAATTCTTCACAGAACGCATTTTCACCAGAAACTTCAGAAACTCTTCGTGCATATAGGTGGAGTTTATCTTTTTCCCTTAGGAAAATTTCTGAGCTTCAGGAAGGAGTCTTTTACAGGAAGAGACAGAGATGTGAGAARAGGCTAGCAGGATCTTCTACATCCAGACCCCAGGTATARGATCAGCCTCTCTGGATCARTAAATATTAAATATTTGCACTAATTGAAAAGCCTGGCARTATGGAGGCTGCTTCTACAGCTACTGTGTCATGGTTATTTCCCCCCACTGCCTTAAACTGCACAGAACAAGAATTTTGGCTGGTTTCCTCAGCAAATGCCCTAACATTTGGATTAGTTGTTTTGTTTGGGGTATTTTTGCTGATGGTAGGGCTTTTTCTCACTAGCTCTGGGATTTTTCTCCTTACACTAGTCAGAAACCTCGTTCCAAAATGTCACCGTATTCTCCAAAGACAACGAACACTTCCCAGCCTGGGGATCCCCGATCTTCCTGTAGTTTGCAGCCCAGACAGGGTCACTCTGCTCCCCTCCATCCCTGCACCRCTGCCTGTCTCACCCACAACCCATCCTGGCCGTTTCCAGGCATGGACAGTACTTTCTGCAGACACCTGGGTGCTGCTTGCGCAGGAGGAGAGCTGCTCTCGCAGCTCCACCTGCAGGCGGTCAGCCTGGACTCCAGCCCCTGATCACTGATGTGYCCACAGAGACTGCAAGAAGCAGAGAAGACATCGTCTCACCAGAGCGTGTATTTCTGACCCRATTGCATTGGTCACTGCAGTAGTCAGACTGAACTCGCTGGCATGGTCCATTGCRGTCCTGCCCCTTCCTACGAGTTCTTGCCCTTCGTTGCGACGCGTGGGCACAGCTCCACCCGGCTGTCCCATTATTGCCCAGGAACACAGCATGTTCTCACACTTCATCCTCCAAACTCTTTGAACTGGTATGTAAGATCCTTCTTATCCTTTAAATCCTCTCTTGAGACAGGATTTCACTGGGACACTTAGGAGAAATTAATCGCCTAGCTATGAGGAGAGGAAGGGTGTGGTGGCGGTGTCTTTAACCCAGATTCCTGCTGGGACGCAAGCTTCCAGTGTGGTGTTGAACCATTTGCTGGCATTGCCATGTTTAAGCTTTTCAGAAGTTGTTCTGCCTGGTATTGGGTTTCTTCAGAGAGCCAGGAGCACAAAATCTTGGGCAGCAAGCTCAGGGAAAACCAGCTTGAAGGGCGTGCAGAAGTGTGTCTGGAGTAGGCAGGAACATATATATTCCTATTTGGCCTCAGTGCAGAGTCCAGAAACATTTTAACCTGAGCCCACTAAGACATTTCATCATTCCGGCATCTCTCTTCCATTGGAGCTCCTCAGGACGGACTGCAGCACAGAGGTCTGTGGCAGCCTGCTCCCAGCTCTGCATGGGCTGTGGCTGGTAGCTCTGCCCCCTTGCAGTCCTGGTGTCCTTTCCCCATAGAGAGGCCACGTCATTTGGAGAACGGAGCAGCTCTCACTCGTTCCTTGGTGGCTGTGACAKTTGCAATCGTGGCTCTGTACGTGCCCTAGACTGCAGCTGTAGGGTTGGTGCATGAACCCAGGTGGTGCTGGAGGGGACATGATCAGAGTGGTGCTCACAAAGGAGAGGGTATGAGGGCTGGGAGGAACTACTGATGCCTTCTTCTCTTCCTTGCCCCAGAGAAGCAGAAGGGAGCTGCAGAGGGCTACAGCAAGTGGGCTGTAAACGTGGAGGCACTTAGCAGGCAGTAACCATAGGAGAGATGGCTCCGCTGAGCCACGCATGAACCAGCCACGGTGGCAACAAAGCTTGGTAACAGCAGTGCTACAAACCCCAGTGTGGGGGCTGTGCATGAAATTCCTGTCCTGTTTGCTGTGCATTGTGAAAGGCACCTGCTCCGAGCTCTCCACGGGCAGAGCTCTGCAGGCCTCTCTGCAGGTGGGAATGTCAAGACACTGGAGCCATCGCTGGAAAAACTGCCCGGGAAGAAAAAGGATCCTCAGCCCAGGGCTGACTCACTGTCAAGTGAGATTACACGGTGGTGGCTGGTGCTGTACAAGATTACAAGATAAACAGGAGTACTGGCCTGCAAGGCTTTCAGCTCAACAATTTTCCGTGGTAGATGAAAACAAAGCTGACGAAATGAGGCAAAAATGGTCAATCTGTCAGGCTTTCAGCTCTGTTCAAAGCAAAGCAGTCAGGATATGCTGTTCATGGTATGTGTATTGATCCCATTAACCTTAAGAAAACATGAGCATAGTTGCTCCTGACTGCCAGCCAGACAAGTACTTTGCACCCCGTGTCTTGTGCCTGTGCACACATCCCCTGCACATCCATCTGGAGAAAAAGGCAGCATGGACAGGAAGGATGACTACAAGGCCAGGGACCAGGAATTGCTGGCTCTGAAGCTGAGGCTTGGAGAAATCCCACCACCTTTGATTTATAAAATGGGGCATAATCATGCTTAAGCAAAAATCACTTGGAGCCGCTGTGGGGCTTAACTAGTTAATCCCTGCAAAGTGCTGTAGACATTTGAAATGCATTGTTAATATTTCTGCCTTCCAAGTAAGCAAACAATGTTCACTTCATTTGAGAACTTAAAGCAGAATAGTTTCATTAAAACACCCAGAAGAGTTTTTGCAACTTTTTGTATATAAGATCTTGTCAGGGCTGATGGGACCAGTCTGTGTGAAATAAACTGCCATGATCCTGTTCATTTTTTCTGTGGTTTTTTTTTTTTTTTTTTTTTTTAGTAGTTAAGCATGGTTCTTTAGTCAGCTCATTTGTCTGATGCAGAGACCAGCGCAGCAGATTTCAAACCCCTGGACTGAGCCTGGTGCCTTCCTTGGCATAGCTGGGCTGCTGTTGGCCTTGGTTTGTCTGAAGGTTTTGACCTCTCCATATGAAGGAAGCTTCCAGGAAGCAGGTAAATAGCATCAATCCACTTACTTACACTTTCAAACACAGCAAAACCAAGGCAGTTCAGTCTGGAGCAGAGCAAAYCTAGAAGAGGGCAGTTATGAAGATACCATGGGATGGGCAAACAGCTGCTGCACATAACCGGGAAGGGACAAAGCCGGCGGAGTAAAGGAGATCTCCCTTTTGCCTCTCAGAAACCCCAGTGACGCAGAGCTGTGCACCAGCCCAGGGAGAACTTCGTGCAGGCRGTGCCCCGGCTTTCTTGGCACTGTCCAGGAACCAGGAGAGTGTTCAAGGTGGATCAGCTAACAAGGCTGTGCGAGAGAGCAAGGACTGCCAGGTATTGCTGTAGTGACTGTGGAATAAGAAAAGGCCAGTAGATGGTGGTATAATCTTGGCACCTCATCGTGACAGCACAGAGTGTGGGGAGAGGATGGGCTGTTTCAAGGGAGCGGAAGCAATAGCCTGGGTTAGCAGGCCATCGGTGCAAAAGGTTGCACACTTGGTTGTAAGAAGCCCACAAGAGCATATCCCAAATAACCCTGGGCATGCTGGTTACAGCCGGTCTTTGTTCCACCAGGTTTCCCGCATTTGTTGCCCAGCCTTTAGCAGAGGGAAAGTGCTAAGGAAGGYGGGAGGAATTCATGTATGAGCCAGTTCGTTCCGACCTTTCCAACATTGCCCCTTTCTTCCCCCGCCCCTTCTGTATGCACATTCCCCACTTGAACGCAGGGGCGGCTGCTTGCCACCAACTTCCAGAGAATGAAAGGCCAGCGAGTGAATCAGAAGGGATGTATTGTACCGCACTAATCCCCTTAAGCCGGCACTTGTCAATAAAAGGCGTGACTTTGTTCTAAAAGCGTGTTTTCTGCCTCCTCAGTACAGACAGGCTGCTTTGTCCCCCATAATGCTGACTGGCCTTTTCAAGAGGCTGCCAATTATAACTTCAGACATCAAAATAGGATGGTTCAACCCCTGCGCTGCAGATGGCACAAGGAACCTCTCTGGCTTGTAGAGTAGCTCCTTTATTCCCTAGGTTTTGTGTGCCCTATACAGGGTCTAGCTCTGTTACACAAGAATTATGCAAACTGAATCCTTATCCTTCCACCAGATTCATTTTCCTCTTTACATTTCCCTTTTAAAGCAAGCAGTTTCCCAGGCAGCAAGGGGTCATCGTACTCTTCCATCAGGTAATTCATTCAGTGCTGAAGCACTGCTACAGACGCCTRTGGAAAACCTCCATTCTGGTCAGGGGGACTACAAGCTGGAGCAGAGCCTTACAGGAGAGCAAGGAAAAATAGTCAGGAGTAATGGGACTAATTCCCTTCTCTTCCTGCACTAGGCAATAGTTCATATCACACATTTCTCTGGCAGTAAAGCCAGTTAAGAGCTCCTTCYCTTCTTCTGTTCCGGTGTGTATTGCTCCTCTGGTTATATAGCGGCAACTGCTTGTGGGACTAAGCCATAAAAGTGTAAAATGATCATAAATTATGAACACTACTCTGAAGGTACATTTTGCTGCTCCAKTTTATGGTGTATTATATTCTCCTTCCCTCTGCCTGCAACAGTCGTAGCCATGCAGCTGAGGGCAAGGTGGGTGGGAACTGTTCAAACTGCCTGCCCAGACAGTAGAAATCCTGATGCTGAATAACACCCTGACATCTGCCCTGCGCCCAGGGTTGCTCCATGTGCCTGCAGCAAACAGGAGTGGGCCTTAATTTTCAGCATCCCTGAGGCCAAATCTTGATTTATTTATGGTAGTTTTCCAATCAGCTGGTGTAGACCAGGACACCACACTCAGTCCTAGACACACAATCTTGCTAATGTTTCACATAAAGTTTTGCATTTTATTATGGCAACATGATGGTCTTATTAGCAGTTGGAAGGCTTCAGAAATGAGTAGAACACATGCAGGTAATTTGGGGTTTCCAGGCTTGGGAATATTCATGTTCACTGAAGTCAGTGGGAAAGCAACCATTGATTCCAGTGGGTGCTGGAATGCCTCTGTGTTATCTGGCAAAGCAAATTTGTCTGGCTTAATGACTAAAGAAGGGTTTAGGTTTTCCACTGGAGAAAATAATCAGCAGCACTGAACTCTGGAAATGGTTGTCTTATCACTTAGGTGTCTTTAATCCAAAAAATGTCCTGAATGGGGAGAAAAAAGAGGGAAAAAAGTTGTTGTTTTTTTTTTCCTTAAAGCTCTGGGCATTCACACAGCTGTGAGTCACCTTAGAGCACTGATCAGTTTAGAAATCAGGGTGTTTCTTAATGCAGTCTGTCAGAACGACAAGTTGTTACAGGAACACGCAGCCCATATCAGACAAGCTGGCATWTCTATTCTGAGCAAAGAGCTTATCCCACAGATGGGCCAAAGTAACCAAAAGGCTTGTGCTTATCACGGTCATGTGGCACAACATGGTCCAGGTCCCACTTCACTGACTCATGCAGTTGTATATACAGAGTGAACCATCCCTATAGGGAGGGCTGGAGCTTGTTTTGGAAGGACCCTGTGAGGTGCAGATTTTCCAGGACATTGCCAGGGCTCCAGCACTCCTCCCCACACTGCTGTGGGGTGTCTGTTCCCTGTATCATGGATGTTTCCATGCCCCCAGCCCACATGTCAGGCTCACTGAGGCTGTGTCTCTGCCTGGACTTCCCAGGGAAGGTTCTAACCTTGGAGTGAAAGGCTGAGATTCAAACCTTGGCTCTGAAACATTTAGCAGTGCTCAAACCCACAGTGTGTCTCACATGCCACTGAGCTGTGGAGGGCTTTTTCCACTGTCTTACTCTGAAAAGTCTTGGCTCCATTCTCCTCCGGAAGAGAGACATTTTTGTGGCTGCAGTGGCAGCTTTTCTGTCTGTCGCGGACGAGTGAGGAGTGATGCACTTCACTCGTAAGAGAGAAGCAGCAATATGTTTTATTGAGGTAAGGTAGCGATTTAACAGAGTTCAGTCGTAAATAAGAATGATATAACAAGGGCTGATGGCAAGGTTCACTCAGTTATTTACTGTGTGGAGGACAGGGTCAAATGAAAGTGTCAAGGAGACCCTCTCATTGAGTCACGAGGTTCAGAATGGACCCCCTTGCTTTCCAAGCTCCTTCTCAGAGGAGTCTGGGTGCAGCTGGATCCAATCTTAATCCCAGACTTGGTCAACAGTTGATGTCTAAGGAATTATGTGCACAATCAATCAGAGATGCAGCTTAGCAAAGTTTCATGAAGTTTTGCAAAGTTTCAGCATGCTGTTACCGAGGATCTGTTGCAGGTAAGGAATCTCTCAGCCCTGAGGAGTAACCTTGAGAGGCATCCCTGCTCAAGAGGAGGTTCTGCAGTGCAGCCCGCTGCCGTGCAGGAGAGCTCAATGGGCTCTGGGCTGCCCCCTATTTATGGAGGGGAGATGATTGACTCATAGTCATATTTGCATACTAGATGGATTTTAGAACCAAACCTCTTCCACAGCGTGAAGATGATTAGCTTACCTCTGTCACAATGAAAAGTGACACATGAGTCACCTTCATGATGGGTTGGGATGGTCCCATGAGAAACCGGGAATCTTGGACTAGCTATAGAAATGTCTCAGTATGTATATGCTGTTTTTTCATGAGACATCAGGGACTCTTTATAGAAGTCATGAAGGAAACAGCCCCTTGAGCTTTTTACTCAGAGAACTTCATGTTTTCCTGATGTGGAAAGATGTGATGGAAGAGTCCTCTTCCATTATCAAGTCCTTATAACTGTCCCCAGACAGAGTGGGTGTTTTCCTTGTACTGCGTTTTCCCTTTTTATTGTGTTATTTCATCACTTTAATATCCCTTGTTGTATTTCTTCAGTTCATAGCTATAGAAAGTAACTTCAGCTGTATCTATCCTGCAGCCAAACTGATCTGCTCCACTTAAGAGGTAGTATTCTGTGAGTGAGCCTATAGTGACTTCACTTGGTGCCTCACAGTAACCTACAGATACTGATGTTGTAAAAAAGGTTTTGTGAGAGGTATAAATACAAACACAATGAGATCACATATTCCAAACTATAACTGAATGCAGACTCTTGGAAGAAAATTGACTCAAAGTCCTGGAAAAAGTTGTCAAGTACAGAACACTTCATAAATTTTTCCACAACCCCAAATGTACTGTGCATCAAACAGGCTTCTTTTAGAAAGTGGTGCTGCAAACCCTCTTCCCCATCACGCCTGGATGTTAGTTAGAAGGCCACTTGTAATCCACCCAGGATGGGGATGGTGTGTGCTGTCTTGAGCCCTCTGTGCTCGTAATGTCCTGAGATGTCTGTCCTCAAGTTCAGTCCGAGACATCCATGGGAACCATCAGTGAAAGACCATCAGGAAGGAGCCGAGTTAAGTGCTTTCTCTGCAAAAAGGGCCTGATGGCTTCAATCTTGTTCCATGCAGCAGCTCCCCTTGCCAAGGAAATCAAATGCCCAGCATAGCTACTTGCTGGTAGTCTGACTCTAAAAGCCAGTAACAGAGTGGATCACATGGCTGGGTCTACCCAGTCCAGCCTGGGTAATGAAGAGGCATACTGGCAAAAGTAATCTGTGCTATAAACTGTGCTGAACTTCTTCTGCCTGCCTGGCCTCAAGTGCCACCAATGGATCTGAGATTTAAACACACAACTACCCACTAGCTTAAGTTTTTCTGTCTTTTTTCTATACTTCTAGAACAGCCAGAGCATGGACAGTCCAAGCAGGACTCCTAACAGTTTATTACCCTTGTTCTGGAGCCATCATCCTTCAGCATTTCGTCAGAGAAGATTACCCATCCTGGCCGATGCACCTGCTTGTAATCAGAACAGCCAACATCTGCTATGCAAATGCTCCAGTGGCAGTTAACCCAGCTATACAAGGTACAATAGCAATGACTATTATAGCATGGCCACAGGGATCTCAAGGCACTTTACCTYCCATGTCATCATTGAAACATCACAGTGTTTTATCAGTGTCTGGCAATGTCACACAAAAGCCTGGAGCAGGGAATCAAAAAGAATTATGATTTTAATTAAAAACCACCATAATCATTTAACTAGGCATAATGATGCTATCCAACCTGGAATTTGCCCAGTACTCAGACCCTTGCTATTTCACATGAACAAAAATGRTCAGAAGTTGTTTTATGTTTCAGAGGGAAAATGGTATGTCCAGCCCTTCAGCCCCTCTAAGTCCACACCTAGGCCTTGGTCCAGCATGAAAGCTTGGCATTTCCCGTCATGCTGTAGCTGGGCACTGGGCCACCYTAGAGCAGCCCATGCTAGGAGCGGTGCACCTGGCTCTGCATGATGCACAGGGTAATGGGGCACCGAGGCAAGGGATTCACATGTTAAGAGGGGTCCCTCTCTGCTAGCCCAGAGGAAATTGCCTAAGGAACTGCATAYGTGATCCCTCTCTGGGACTCAGGCACCTCTCCGCACTCTGGATTCACAGCCACAAGCCTTTGTCTCACTGCATCTGCCTTTTTTTACCCCAAAATGAAGGTGGAACAGTGCTGTCCTATGCCCCTTGGCATCTTGTTTAGCTTTGTTTCTCATGACATAAGGGACTGAGGTTCAAATCCCTTCTGAGTCTGCACTGGACCAGGATTTTGCTGCGTGTTGGATTATTGCATTAGACAGCAACCTTTTTTATACTGCATTTTTTTCTCTCTCTTTCCAGTTGTTGCTCTTTCATTATTCACTGAAGCAGGGACTGGATGCCATGACAACAAGGCTTGTGCTCCAATCATGTGGAGTCCCTCTCAGACCAGTAAATAGTTGTTTATACTGAAAATATTCARTACAGGTTTCTGCTCAGGGTCAGAGGAGGAGAATACAGTGGCTGTACAGGACCTCCACTACAACGTCTACTCATGCTGGTTTAACGAGACTTAGCCACGCTCTTCAAGGTTTTGTCTCAGCAAGGGGCAGCAATAAGGGAACATCTGGCTTGGGAGGCCTGCCAGGGCTCAGAATGACGTAGGGCTCCGTCCCGCCGTGGGTCAGGCCCTGGCGACTGCTGCTGCGTTGCCCCTATGGGCACCATATGCACCCAGCACAGGCTGGGAGCCCACCTGTACTTACAGCTGGGCAGCACTTCCCATCGGACGACGTTTTTGTGTGTCTCTGTCAAACCCTTTGAGCTAAAGGTTTCCATGTGGGCTGTCTGCCTCAGGCATTTCTGTATTTTTGGAACRTTTCAGCTGTAATTGTCCTATTTTCTGTGGCCAGGATTTGGGAAACATATGTAGTTTTGAGCATTCTTGTCTCTGGTTTGTTGAGAAAATGAAGTGCTGCCCAAACCAGGAGGTTTGGCAGGATGTGCCCACCTTGAGTGGGAGGTTTGCTCCTTTCCGCAAGTTCRGCTGAGTTACAGATGTCTGAAAGCCTTCCGGTAGCACTTGCACAAGAGGGTTATGATGCCCATGAACACTGAGTGCTCACCAATGCTGCTGATGTTAATGGAAATTCTGTCCTGGATATGCTAAATGTGCCATACCCCTAAAAATCAGTGTATTGCCATCTCAGAAGGCCTACCAAAACCAGCTGGTACATTTCACCTTCCTTTTTTTACGAATTAATTTGATGCAGCTAAAAGGGAGGTAATACTATTTCCTCATTGTGCAAAGAAATTAATGAATGGTAGGGCAGCATTTAGAGACAGCACAAAAACCGTCAGGGAAAAGCTTATGGTAAAGTTCTGTCCTCAGAGAAATATTTGAATACTTGCATTGACTAAGTCCTGAAGCTACATGGTGAAGGATAAGAATACAGAACACCAAATTATTTCATACAGTGTGAGCATCTCTTCTGCAGTCTGAGTGACGCAGGGACGTTGACAGGGAAGGAGGCAGATGGAGTAAGTAATGAACAATATGTCCTAGAGGCCTTCCATAGTGTATTCACCCCACAGGTACAGCAGGAAGCAAAATAAAGTAGTCTTAACTCTGATATCCCCTAATTTCAGCCTGCTTAGCAGTGCAACTGTAATGTTCTCATAATATATTCCTTTTTTATTTAGTGAATATATACATCCAAAACTTCTTGCTCACATCTGCAGAAAGCATGTGTTTGGGGATGTAAAAACCCATTATTTTTCCRCTACCATATTCATCCTAAAAATCCACTTGTGCACATGCCTGCACAACCTGACTCCTCTCTGTTATTCTGCAGTCAGCTGTGGCCTGGGACAGCTCTGCCTCCCGGGCCATTGGCATGTGTATCACTACAAAGGGGGTGCTCCATTCTCCTTTCAAAAATGAGTGACTCGTAGTGTGAAGGGATCGAGGTGAGAGAAGACAGAGGGAAGCTGGGACCTCTCCTCCATCACTCGGGACTGAGGAGGCAATGCAGTGGGATGGGGGAGGCTTCCCCTAGGTGCTTTTCATTATGAACGCCTGACTCAGGTTTGCAAACGTTACATCCACCCTGATCCTTCTCCAAATGTAGACTGAGTTTTGAGTAAATTAACATGAAGCTCCTAGTGAGCCTGAGCTGATTTATGGGTTAGCATGGAAATCATGCAAAGCCTACTTTTTTGGCACAAATTCAGGCAATATCACACCTATTGTCTTCCAATTAGAAACAACATTTAGCACATAGGTAGCACCTGCAATGTTCAAAGTGCTGCAGAAACATTAACAGAGTCTTGGGAACAAGGTTCCGGAAGGCTTGAGCAGGGATTTGGCCTGGAGCTGTGCTCTCTGTCTGCAGGCTCAGATGTATGTAGCAAACATTTCCTTCAGACTTTGCCAGTATAACCATGATCTTTCTCTTCAGCACTACTGTCAGACTGTCTAATACCAGCAGGTGTGATGCTGAGAGCGGCAGCCTTCAGGCAGCAGCCGCTAACTCTCGTCGGGCTGAGTGCAATGGCTTTATTTGTCCTTAGGGAGTTTGGAAAATCTTTGTTCCCTTTTCTGGTAGAACCTGATAAAACCCTACGGAAAGATGATTGTTTAAGACTTGGCATATGATGACTATACTAGATCTCTTCCTAAAAATAGGAGACCTGACTTTGCTTTCAACCRTTCAATGTCTCTGCTATGTACATTTAAACAGCACCCAGAGGCCAGTCCCTACACAACACACTCAGCCAAAATACCTGCTGCAACAGCTGGCAGTAGTCCTGAGAAACTAGACCAGACCACAAACACAAGGAAATGGGCACTGATCAACATGATGAACAACCCAGATGAATGCTGCTGATCTTTTTTTCAGCATAACAACAGTTTCTTTTGTAGCGTCATCTCTCTGGGTGTTGCTATGTTCTGTGGTTCAGTTGTGAGCTCCTGAGAGCAGGGAGCTGGCTTTTTATATTCTGCATTTATACAGCACTTTGCACAACCAGAACCAGGTCTATGCCTGGAGTCCTGAGCGCTCCTATAATGCACATTATAAAAATTCCTGTGTATTAATAGGTTATGTTGCTTCCTGGTCTCAAGGCGAGGTGCATGATTAACCTATACATCTAACACTTGGACCAGCTCCATAGCTGGTGTATAACAAGTCAGCTGCCAGGCTCTTGTCCTGTGCTAGCAGGATTACTATATTTAACCCGACAGTCACTGAAATATTATGTCTGGCTTGAGGTTTCTGTCTGAATTTTCTTGCAAGCACCTGCCACTGTGAGAGATCATTTGTTAGTGTGCAGGCTCCAGTTGTACATTAACAACTCTCAGTTCTTCAGGGGTAAGCGGCATCCCCAGGGACACAAATCTCAGCTCTGCACTTCACTGACCTCACAGACTGTGCTGGAAATCAGGAGAAACCTCTTTGAAATAAATAGGCAACACTGATACGTGATAAAAATCAGGCTCAAAACATGTTTAGGAGAAGGACCTCATAATCTTTTCTCCTCTAGCTGTTTGGAYAGAGAAGAATAGATAGCTAACAAACACAGACAGAGGTGTGGGTGTAAAAGAGGGCCGGCTGTATTCATGGGCTCCTGTCCAGGCAGTTACTCTTTGATATGAGGAGAGGCAGCATCTTAGTTCCTAAATGCAAGGTTTTATTGCYTCAGTGTCAGACTGCTGAGTGTCACTGAATTGTCTCGATCTCTAGTTTCGCTGTGCTAAGTGCAGAAGAAATCTCAGTGACCAAACTACTGCTAAGAGAAGAAGCTCTCCTGGGATTAGTAGCTGATTTCCCTTGTATTTTGGGGTTACCTCTGCCCTCTTCTGCGCTGCTCCCCGCACTGCATTCAGGGCAGAAGGAACTCAGCGTTGACACAGCTTTTAAGCTGGACTCATGGAAACCTCAGGTGATACCTTTCTTGAGCATAAAAGCTCACTCTGTTCACTCAGAAATGTTTGTTGTGTGTGCAAAGGGGGGCAGTGAAGGGAAGACTGACTTGCCGTATTGTTTTGTTATGAAAAGTGGACACTTAGTTAAAGGAAAAAGGTCCCACTTTCTCCTGGCCAAGCTTCATTGGGGAAACTCCAATAAAATTAGTGATGTTTGGCCCAAAAGCCATGAGTATGTTGGCATAAATATAAAACGAAGCATCCAAATGCTCACAGATGATTTATGAGAATTCCTACCCTTTTACTTCCATTTCCTCCTGCTGCCCRAACTCCACACCATCCTCCCATCTGAGAGCTGAAGTTAGCCTCCTTTTTCCTAAACTCTAAATTTTGGGAAGACATCTGACTGAGCAGCCATTCTCCACAGATGCCCATGGGGATGGGTTCAAATATCTAAGGGTTTCTCTTAAAATAAACATGCTCCCACCCATAAACTCTGGAAAACTAAATACCTCCCTTGAGCTCCTTTAACAGGCAACACTTCCCCTTGTGGAAGCACAAAGTCTGTGTGTAAAACAAAGGCAACTCTATTATAGGGGAAAYGGATACAACACTAATTTGGGAAACTAGCACCAACAGATGAACTGTGTGCTTGAGTAAAATATCTCCCCCACTGTAATAAGGGCAGTATTATTTTGCCTCAGGTTCTCTACTTGTTTGTTCAACAGATAAATATCTTCTGACACCTCACACATCTCTCCCTTTCAGTCTGATGACTCCTGCTCAGCTTGTTTCAGAGCCGAAGTATGCTCTTAGGTAGGTCCATCTTCAGCCCCTAGGGCACTGGGAGACCCCTGGGCCTCTGCAAAGCCCTGCAGAGACCTGTCACAATACATGAGGAAGGAAGAGATTCAGAGACCTTTAGTCCCTGTTAACCTGACCGTCATGAGCTTGAAAATCGGTGCAGCCGCCTATTTCAGCTGGGACACTTGGCCCATGGTAGCACTTACTGAGGCGTCTTTGCAGGGGGACTGTGCTCAAAATGGGTGTCATCATACCCATGTAGCCTCAGGTAGGAAATGTGCCACGCTGGCAGCAGGAATCAAAATTGGTGGCAGGTTTTAAACTGTTGGAAGTTTGATGAYGGTGTATCGGAACCATAGACCTGGGGAAATGCCCTGGCTACCTGCCAGCTGGTTCCAACACTGATGTCGACAGCAACCCCCAGCACCATCACACCACATCCTCTCATTGCAGCTGGACTGGGCCGTCTCCTCTCCTCATGCTTCTGTCTCTAGCTGCTGTGCTGCCCCTGGCCAGTCCAGTCTGGTCAAAGTGGTGACCTTTGCAACTGCTGGGATACTACTCTCTGGGGAGAAGGAGATTGAAGGAAATATTGTGGGCACTGCCTCTCAGTCTACCCTGTTCCTGTGCAGGGCCCTGTTCAGCAGACTGCTCTGGTGGAGAGTCAGAAAAACTCCCCTGAATCCCTATTCAGCAGTCAAGCTCTAGCCCATGCAGCATGAGCTGTTCTGGTCAGACAGCTGGTGCAGAGGGAGAAGAATTTCCCAAGGATGACTCACAAATTCCTGGTGATGAATGTGCTGAGGTTTGCTTGAGATGAGGTCATGAAGAATCCTTTCATGAAGGATGAATACTACAGAAGGGGTTTTGCTCTTGACTTAGTCTCCGTCCCACTCGTGTAGGAAAGGAACCAGCAATGCCACCTCTGCAGAGCCCAGCACAGGCACGCATGTCTCTGTAAGGGYGAAGCAAACACAAGAAACTCTGCCAGCCTCTTCTTTGCCATCTCTTTTGACTGGATTAAYATCTGCAAACTGGTCTGGAAGCAAAAGTATCAGCAGTTCCTTAGGATATGGTCAGCTCTAACAACCAGCACTGCAGCATGCTTATAGACAGAGATGGAAGAGGAAAGGAAAAGTAGGAAATATTACAGACAGCACTAATATCAGACTTTCAGACTTGCTTTTATTTTAGTTTTCCAGATTTAATTGTGTTCAATAGTTAAAAAAACACATTCCTTTTTGTTATCTGCCAGCATATTGGACTGCCCTGTTCTTAAGTTGTTTTGATTTCTAGGTATTTGTTAGCTTAATAAGGTTTTGTAAACACAAAAGCAATTTTTAAGCAGTTTAAGCAACTATTGCCCACCCATTTGAAAGATAATGGGAAGCTGTAGCTTTGCCAAGTGTTTTTATGCTTCAGTAAAACAACAGGCAATTTACACAAGGCAATAAAATGGTACCCTGTGTTGCCAGTGAAGAAATACAAAGCAACATTTGAAATGACGTGGAGTTCAGAAAATAAGTCCCCCCTTACTCGGTGCACTGCATAAAATTAACTAGGCCCAAAATCCCCCACATACCAAGTTCCCTCTTGACTACAGGGGCAAGAAGAGGTCTGAGACCAAAATGGGGTCAAAACCCTTCTTGTTCCCACATCCTGCTTCCTCTTGGCAAAAAAAAGGCTTCTGCTGGCTGGGCTGGGCTGGGGGTGGTGGTGGGGGACGGACATTGCAGTGAGGCCTGGGTTCAGGCTCCTTTATCTTTTGCTGATGCACATCACTGTGCACCATCAGTGTTGCTGTTGGTGCTGCATCAGAGGCACCAACTAATGAGCTAAGGTGCAGTTTTGCCTCTACAGACACCAGCTGAACTGAGGCCCTGAAGGGCAGGATGGCAAAAGGCATAAGAGAAAATCACAGCCATACCGCCTTTGATTATAGCTGCAAGCCAGCAAGGAAATACACTCTCCAAAGCTGTTTGTGCAGCCCTTTTCAGAAACCATCAAACCCAGCGTTTCAAAGAATGCATTGTTTTGAAAGCTTGTAGTAATTCATAACAGCACTAGTCCTATTGGCACGAGGCACCTGGAGGTTAGCATCCGGCTGCAGTCAGGGACCTTCTGAGATGCATTTTAGGGCTGCATCTCCACTTAACCAGTTGTTAATCCCCTGGAAATGCCTTATACCCTGCTTGGAAAGGCTCTGCTGCCCTTTGCTGCAGAGCACCCKCCGGCCTCTTGAGCACCTGCTGCTCACAGTGACCCTCTTGGCTTATAATAACTGAGGCTGTTTAAAGAAATAAATAAACAGACGGGCAAATTGTAAAGATGGGTTCACAGCAATCTTTCCTGCCAAATGATAAGGTCAGAATCTCCTTAAACAGAAGCACACCCTGGCACAATGATTAAGGCTTTCACATATCTCTTTTGCCATTGAAATCCTACTTCCTACGAGAAACCTCGCTCCTCCTTAAGCAAAGCATCCAGCCCGTCTGAGCCATCCAATTGTCAGTGTGTGACRGATTAACACAGCAAAAGGTCATGGAAGTTTTTAGGTCTCCTCTCTGGGTATCTAGTTCAAAAAGCACCTTTGGCCTGGCACACTGAGAAAACTTCACTCCCAGTCCTGAAGGCTTGGCCAAAGGGCTGCTTGTGAGACCTGATAACTGTTCTCTAAAGAAATTACAGGGGTCAGATAAGTAACCACACTCTAATTTCTAACAGCTGAGATCCCCTATGCAAGGAGCAGATACAAAGCGGCTCTGTCTGTGGCTTAGTTATTTTTCACCAGAAGCTCTATTACAGAAACTAGAAAATTACAGAAACAGAGTCCTTGCTACCGTACTCAGAGATATTCCCTCCTGGCTACCCTCCTAGATCTTGTTTTGGACAAGTCCCAAAGGTAATGCCATTTAGGAGAGAGGGAGCAAATGCACACAGGCTTCTATTTTCAGTGATTACAGTAAGGCTGAGATCTGCTCCCCTGCTACATCCATCCCCAGCCAAAAAAGGCCCTGGAGATACTGGTGAAGTTTTAGTGAATAGCTTGTTTCAGTGAAAACCCTGTCTGCTGAGACTCTCTCCTTCAGCGCTTGCTCTAGCAAAGGGTTTCCCCCATGCCAGGTCTCAGGGAGCAGGGCCAGGATAGCTGGATTCTGGTTTTTCTGTCCTGAGTGATTTCAGGCTGCTCATTTGCCAYAGCTTTCCTATCACACCTGGGTGTGTGGCAGCTGGCATACTGGGAATCGATTCCCTCTGAGGCTTTCTCCTGCTCTCCTAAGAGAAACAATYGCTAATCACAGCAACATCAGCTTCCACAGAGTGCTGTACAAAAGCGAACGCAGAGGCAATTTCCTTTCCATTCTTCAGTAGTTTTCTCTCCCGCAATTTTTTTAATCACAGGGGACGCTTAAATGAAATAGGATATTTGCTCCTCTCTACTTCATTATCACCATCTGAATTTGCTGCTATTGCCATATGCTCCCCAGCTGATGTTACCATCAGTCTCTGTAGTGCCACTGCTGGCTGGCATGTGGCTGGCATCGCTGGCACTTTGCATCACTGCGAAGGGAAGCAGAGGGTGGTACAAGGGAACTAAAGCCAGATTCTGGTCTCAGAGATTTCAGTGTTGATCTTGAGCCAACTGGAGTCACTTTTCATGTTTACACCACTGCTCCCACATGCATCTGTCCTGCAGTTTTGCTAACCAACTTTTCTGTAATTTATACCAGTGTGAAACCAGACTAACTATGCTGCTTTACTTCAGCTTTAACAGAGTCCAAAAATTGGCCACAGGGGAAGAGAAGAGAAAAGGGAGTGAGGGAATATGTCATTGCTTGGATTGGCAGAATTGTTTCCAAACAGAATGTTTTCCATTGGCCTGCAGCAGCTCTGCAAATACTCGGCGTTATTTAGCCACCCCTTCCAGTTTCATTCCTCCATCCACCCGTGCCAGCCCTCTCAGACCTTCCTCTAACAGGAAGGGTGCTAGGTAGCACCTGCGCAGAGTCGAGTGTTCCCCGGTTCTTGATCTAGGTACRTGCTCTGAGAGTTGTCCTCATGTCACCGGTGAGGTCCCCGAGCCACGCTCAGCCCAGCAGCCAGCACAAAGGATGGGGCGAGAGGATGAATGCATGAGAGGGGGAATGCACAAGAGGAGGAATGACAGTGTATTCTCTTTCCCACCCCATCCGACCACAGACCCTCATTCTCCTGATTTTTTTGACTGTGTCTTGGTTGAGGCTGATCTAGGACTGGGAAAGCTCTCCCAGGCTGGGCGCCAGGAGGTGCCCCCACTGCTGTGTGCTACCAAATTGGTGCCAAACAGCCCGGAGTAGATGCTACGGCGCCACCTCCAGGTGAATCCAGGCCTGATCCATTGCATGTCCATGGCCCAACAACACTGAAGTCTTTATTTTCCTCCCATTTGCCCCAGGACCACAGAGCTGGCTTCAGGCTCCTTCTCCAGAATTACACCCATGTGAGGAGAGAATAGGACCCACAAAGGTCTGCGTATTACACAAAATGTTAAGAATGCAAGTTCTGCTCYATTTCTCTGGGGTAATTTCATTTAAGATAGGGTTCTGCTGAGATGTCTTGGGTTGGTTTCTTCCTTTCCCACATCTGGGTGGGCAGCTGTGTGCCAGCAACCTGTCTGCCTATGAAGTGATTTATAGCATTAGTAGAGCATTTTAGGATCCTAAAACTACTGCCATACAACCCTAGCATCTTGCAGTAAAAATGATTCTGCCAAATGCACTCTGCAGTTTATTTAGTTTCAACCACCTCTGGGCCTGTCTCTCTGCATGCACAGTATGTCCATGGTCTGTCTCAGCATCACTTCAGCCCATGAAGATTTTACTTTTAACCAGAGTCAGAGCAGATCAGGGAGCAGGTACAGGGCTACACAGAGAGTTATACTTTTTAATAACTGCACACCATTTCCTCCAGTTTCTCTTGTGTTGCAAATGATCTGCCTGTTGATTTACTCCTCTTGATTAGTCAAAATTGCATTAACATACAAGAAAGACGAACTGTGAAATGGAAGCCACATGAAACTTGATACTTGCAAAAGAAATGAGCTCAACATTTTTTATAGTCTGTCATCTCCCCCCCTTTTCACTGAATCATAAAAAATAAAATTGGGCAAGACTGGCAACACGAGAGCCTCTCCTCTCCCACTCTTTCTCCACTCGGCCAATTTTGGCAGCACGAGCAGGGGCTTCCTCGCACCGCTGGTATTTGCCGCACTCCCGCTGAGAGCCGCTCTGGGCTGGGCGATGGCAGCGCTCCCGGTTATCACCGCTGGCGTTAATCCATGCCTCTTCCAGGGAGTTCCCCTCTGCAGCACATTTTCCAGCATTGCCAAAATTTGTATTTAATTTCCTCAGTGGACTTTCGCTACCTCTTGGGCTTCTCCTGCAGCTCTCTCCCCTCTTCCAATTTCACTGCGAGGACTTTGGGTTTCCCCCAGCTAAAATTCTTCTTTCTCTCCTATAGGGCTGCCCCCCTAGTGGGCCTCTTCCCCATGTGTGACTTTCTTTCTTTCTTTTCACAATAAATCGGGGWCTGGATCATGTGGTGAGCTCTGCTGGGAAAGGAAATATTTATTCTTGGAGATCCACAGTCTCTCACTGCTGGGTAACTCAGGGGGAAAGCTCTGTGGATAAAAACCTTGTTGTTTGCAGGCTATGTTTTGGAGTGGAATTCAGCATCTATTTTAACTGGCTCAGCAGCCCCACAGGTTTCACATGATCTTATGTTTAAATATTGTTTAAAAGTGCTGAATGACATTTCGCGGCCGGACCAAAACTGACAAAGGGAATGACAAGAATAATAAATGCATCAAGGTGCCCAGATTATGAGTTAATGCATAGGAAAAATAAGCATGAGGTTGTGCAGAGAAAATTATGGCCACACAGGATTTTGGGGTAATTATAATGATTTTAATGGGGGTTCCTTTGACATTTACACTCAAATATACAAACTACTTCAAAACAGCTCTTGAGGAGTCCCTGAGCATTTCCCCTGTTGTCCCACTGCAGTGGCCACATCTTGCTTCCACAAACAGTGGTTTTCTCATGCCGCACAGCATAAATTCACTCCTCACGCCAGACACCCTTTCAGCAGGAATAGCCCCATTGCARGCAACAGAGCTGCCAGCACAAGGAAACCTGGGAATCAAGTCCATCAGATGTTTACCCCAAGGGTTTTCCTGGWCATACATGAAGGCAGGTTGTAATATATTGTTAAATAACCCCAGAACTATGAACTCTGGATAACTAGTGTGAAACCTGCCCAGGGTGGTGGTGACAACGGTTTTCCCCGATTACTGTGTGCTGGTCCACATGAAATATCATGATRAGAGTCAGCTTCCACACCAGCATCCAGCTGATCATCTCATAACGTACCCTTGAGATACAACCTCAGCTGGGGTCTGTTGCTGGATGGACCAGACTTTGATCCAATCCCAAGCAGAGGCAGACTCTACCTGAGCTCACGTGGCCAAAATTAACCAGGTGGAACCACTTCCTTCGGCATGTCCCAGCCTGCATTACAGTTAATGTCCCTGACTTCAACTACACCAGCCATGAATTGGACCCTGTTTGCACTCTAAAACCAAAACTGCTACAGCTTGCAGCTTAAATTCAGACTGTTATACAATGAAACCATTCACAAGTCTTATTAACTCAGGACTATGTATTGAAAATAACTGTGTCATATGATTATATGATTAAATTTTCTCAGTTTATATCACTTATAGGTGCTTTTTCCTGTTCATAACAGCAACTCTCCTTAAAGATGTAAAGCAGTGTGCTATTAGTGTAAGAAAAGTGCTATGCAGAGTGCAACAGAATAATTTCTTAGTGTTACTAATTATTGTAATCTTAGATAATATGGGCTATGGAGGTATTTTAAAGCCAAGCTCAAAGATACAGGCATGTGGCCAACCCCTCCTAGACACCAGTGTGCCTGTGGTCACGTATTTTGTGCTTTYTGAACTTTATTTTTATTGTTTTTTAATTTATAATGGCAACACCATACAATCCAAGTTTCTGAGTAAGCAAAGAATATAGGCACCTGGAATTTAATAAAGTTATACTGTTGCCTACACATGGGAAAACAGAAGAGTCTTTTGCTCATGTGATTTATATTATTGTATTTCTTTACTGAGTGCCAACAGCGAGCTTTGTGTTGTACATGTCCCTGCTCTTGTATATAGGTTTTTATATCAGATCCAGCACATGGATATCAGAGTATCACAAAGCACTTGCAAAGTAAAGCACATATGCAAAGCGTTTGGAGGCACAGTGGAGGGGACACTACAGAGATGGCTTTGGGGGGTTGCTTTTGGTTTGTACTGTAGAAGAGACGTCCTGGGGATTATAGCGGGTAAAACCTTTTCCAAATCATGCAAAGATACAGGAAGTCTCATGGAATGAAGCAGAGAGGCCGGAGTGGGAGAAAGACGAGAACGAGCTGCCAGGGCTGGCGCTACCAGTGAGCGTAGCAGACAGGCGATGTGGCCAAGCACCTGCCTTCTGTCTGAGCCCAGGCAGCACCTTCCTGGATGCTGAAGGGAGGATGTGAAATGCGTGCAGCGTGTGCGAGGAAGGACACACAAGTGGGCGACGCACTTGGAGCAACGACCCTGTAAGCAGTGTTGGCAATTGTTGTGTCCAGCTGCAGAGGTAACTGGGAAGTCGTAAAGAAAGAGGCTGTCATCAGCAAGCTATGAGATGGACGTGCCTTGGAGAAATGTTASAATAGGGCCCTGTTATGACAGAGGACATCTCCAGCTCTTGAGGTTGTATGTTATGGAGAAAGAACATGCAGTGTTTGACCACAGGTCAGATATCTGTCTGGGGGAAAAAGATGGAGTTAGCTGTTCCCAGGTCCTAAGTCTGGATTGTACAGAAATATTGCTAGAAGGAAGTAAAAATAAAAAGGTGCAGGAGGGAAAAAAAAAAAAAAAGACCTCCTGTTCACTTATACTGAACTCAAATTATCTGTGATCCATCCAGGTTCAGAGATAGGCTCAAACACACAGTGGAACAAGAGACAGGCCAGGCATACGGAAATAGATTTGTCAGTCGTCAGCAAAGCAACAACAGACAAAACCTGGGAGCAGATGAGGTGGCCTCGCCAGCACACACCTTGCACTCTCCAGCCCCGTCCAGCCTTGTTGCAATGTGTATTCGTCTTGCTAAAACAACAATCCTGACTTAAAGAGAAAATTCCTTCTCGGTCACTCATCCATTCACCCCTCCCCCCCCCAACCCTAGACTGGTTTTATGTGATTCTGATGATGAATTTTCCATTGAAGGACAGTCCCAAAGTGTGTCACACATTTATTATTGTAGCAAATCTACTTGGAATTCATTGCCACTCATCCATCAACGTTCACAATCACTCCTACCTCTTCCTGAATAAAAAAGGAGATAGACAGAGGCATTCTACAAAATCCAGACCTGGATTAGGGCCTAAATCATCAGGTAGTTCAGTAATAGTTCCAGTATATTCAATAAACTTACGTACATGAGGCAAGGACCAAGGCCCTTCAGTGAGGCTACGTTGTACTTTTCCATCCAATTTGAACCTCTGTCACTAAAGTACATGGCTGAAGAGGTCACATTTGTTTGATTTGGGAATTATAAAGTTTGTCTACGAATTAAAAAGGAGGGCCAGCCTACAAATGAAACAGAGAGGGCTTGAAACATAGGTCTGCACAAATAAGTTCTACTTAAAGTGCATGTTAAACAGCCATTTTGAAAGGTATTCTAAAACCTTCTCTTATCTTGTTGCCAAGTCATCAGTGGTTTGACCAACACATCAGAGCTTTCCTCAGGAAAAAAAAAAAGCTTCAGATGAATCTATTTATGTAAGAAAAGACCTTTCAAAACAACTGCACAGGGGCCAGGATCAACATCTGAACACGGGCTGAGTTGTTACATATTTAGAATTATTCCTTTCACCAGAGGCATGAGGGATGTCTCAAGCATCTTGGGGACTGATTCAGAGCTGTAACATCCTAAACTAGTAACTCTTCTGCTGGGTGAAATCCTGCCTTTATATGTGCAAGACTTCTAAATCCATCTCCTTTCCAGACCATTGCTGCCACTCGGGACTTGAAGAAGGCAAACCCATGTTGTCTGCCATGCTGTTGGCTGCAGCAGCTACATTGCTGAATTGCTACAATTGAGATCTTTTGCAAGAACAAGACGCCCAAACAGGGGACCAGCAAACTTATTTCCATCTGGTCTCTACCTTTCAATTTATGCAGCAGACAGAGGCATAGAAAGAAGGGTGACTGCTCGAGCAACTCCACTGGAATGTCCTAAAGACAGCCTARATTGAGTGACTTTTATGTGCCAACCCTTTCTGAGCTCTTGGTTGCAACTAGGTAGCAAGGAAGCATCAAGGTGAGGGAAAGCACAAGCTTTTGTGAACAAAGAAAGGATGGCCATAGGCAGGAGGACTGCAAAGCAGGAGTAGTGGCAGACTGGTCCTGGAGCTGAACTTTATTTCAGGAGCAAYTCTCCTGGTGCCTACAGAGAAACTCCTTGAAGAAGTGCAGCCGATTTGGGCTGCGGGATGCCAGAAGTGACTAAGAACCTTTTCTTTATTCTTTCAAAAGGGATTTTTAATGAAAGAAACATGTGGATCAGAAAATGCAGCAGGCTGAAATAAAACATTTTGTTTCACTTCATGCTCTCTCCAGACATTCATTCGCTTTCTGCATTCCTTTCTATGCAGGGCCTCAATAATATCACTATATGCGCGGTGATGTTGAGGACTCGGAAACAGTATGGAATTACATACAGCCTATTTGCAAACAGATATTTGAGGTGTATCCTTCAGAAAGTGCAGCCAAAGAGCCAGGTGCTTTATCACTGTGATTTAGGGAAAAGCTCACTCCCCATTTAACCTAGTGCAGTCACTAGTGGTACCTGTGTTTTATATCTAGGCAGCAAAATCCTCAGATGACTCTCGAGAAGATCAAACTAGCCCTCTCATAATGTTCCCCCCCCATTCCCCACAAGTGCTGATAATCCTTCCCTTGGGGAAAGCTTATTTGGACCTGAGAACATGAGAGCAAGAAAGCCATTTATATCGCATGGCCTGGTGGCTGGAGCATGTACCTCTCATGCTGGGGACCTCCCTTCAAAYGGGTTTGGTTAGACTGCTTGTGAGCAACCTCCCCAGCAGGCTAGCATGGCAGGGCAGAAGGACAGAGGGACACCAAAAACTTTGAAACATTTTGTGCTAATGTGCAAAAAAGCAACTGTGAAGATGGTTATGAAATCTTTGCCAGATGGGAAAACTCTCCATCAAGATCTCTAGTAAATCTCCAGCCATGTGGAAAAAAAACTTCCCATATGTGAAACTGYTGTAAACCAGACTCCATAACCTGATTGGTTTCCCAAGTAGAGGGTGTTGAGCCCTGGATCTGATCTTGGACACGGCAGTGTAAACCAGGAATAATTTGATCAAAGCCAGTAGAGCAGCAGAGAGGAAAGCCCAGCATGACTGTGAGGAACATCTGGCTTAATGCAGTAATAAAATCTGGACCTATTGGGCTTCAAACCTGTTCCATTTGCAGTAATTTTAGTCTGTGAAAAGATGGCCAACCACTACAGAGTTACTCCTGAAATGTCTGAAATAACTAAGGCCACAATCCCTGGTGAGAGACCCTACTGAGTGGAATACTGTATGCACAGACTTTTGAGTACTCCAGCTGAGAACAGCTTACAGTAAAACATTTAATGGGATCCAAGATTTGCCCATTCCGTCTCACTCAGGAAAAGCCGGTTTCAGCCAAATTAACTGTATTAATATTAAAAACTTCTTGCTGACAGGTGTTCAACACTGAGATTGTTTAAAATGCCAACAGATTTTTTCATGTGTCATGAGGCTGCGTTGCCAAATGGCTCGTCACAAGAATGTTTTAGAATTCATGCAAAAATGAGTAACATTTTGGCAGGGCAGGGTTTTGCAGCACTGGAAGAGAAAGCCCTGGAGGGAGCGAGACATACACACAGCTGGGAGCTGAAAAGGCTTACCAGCCACTTGTTTTGCCCATCCTGGATGATTTATTTGCAGAATTCTCAGCAGTGGGAGGCTGTTGGGGCAAGAGGGGTTAGGGGTGGGGAAACCAAAGAGCAACAGCTCCGAGCAACAGACTTGCAAAGTGTCACAAAACACCCTGCAAAAAATAATGCCTCCTGCAGGGAATTAGGGAAGCAGGAGGAGGTGTGGGGGTAAGGAAGAGAAAACAAGGAGGAAGGGCTGATGTGTTTTCTGAAGCTGAGATGTTCTAAAAAATCATTATAGCCACGGTGCAAGTCACCTAGAGCCGATGTCCCAAGCCGTGGCCAGGGTGGCAGCGGTGCTTTGGGAGCCGCCCCGGGGTGGTGCAGAGCCATCAGGAAAAGTGGGGGCGCCCCTCCCCTGCAAGAAGGGGTTCGGTGGAAAGCGGGTTTCTTCGGCGGGCTGACGCCCGGCTCAGAGCGAGCCCCGCGCCCGCCTCTCCCGCGCAGCGCCGAGCACCGCGGCGGCAGCGCTGGGGGCGGGCGGCAGGCAGGCAGGCAGGCAGGCAGGGAGGCGCGGGCGG
>NW_020449641.1:2680239-2713185 GCF_003343035.1 Apteryx rowi | reverse complement strand
GGAAAGGAAAGGAAAGGAAAGGAAAGGAAAGGAAAGGAAAGGAAAGGAAAGGAAAGGAAAGGAAAGGAAAGGAAAGGAAAGGAAAGGGGAAAGAGGAAAAGAGCCACCACCAACAACAAAAATCAGTAAAATAAAAAATTCCTGTGGGCTGGAATTATTAGCAAAAAATAGTTGTGTGCCATGAGGAGCACGAGTGAATGCTTCCTTCTCCACTGCCAGCAGGCCTCCTTTCCACACATTTGTCCTTTACCCACAAGCAGTCACCCTGTGTCCTGCTGGGCAAGGTTCAGTAAAAGCCACCATCAGCCTTGCTGCAGGGTCCCACCTCTCACCCCAAAGCAGAGGCTCTGCTATGACTGCCCTCCGAGCAGATGTCTTGGAATCATTTTTGCTCCCATGGACTAAATATTATGGCATTAAAAAAACAAACAAAAAAAAGTCTTCCAATAAATGACCAATATGCCTGGAATTTCTCAGGAGCCACTGGTCTTCTCAGAGCAGGGAGAGGAGGTGGAGGGTTAAATGGTGGGTAGGATTAGCAGGCCCACACAGGCTGCTCCACGTTCCCACCAAAGCTCACAAAAGCCTCTCGAGAATCAGGAGAGCTCGCTGGGTGCAGAAGAAAGACCCTAACAAAAGYGAACGCACATTTCTTTGAGGTGAGGTGGTTACCCAATCATTCCTCAAAAGACAATTACCCTACATGCCACAACACCTGCCCACAGCAGCCCTTCTAAGAGCAAGCAGTGCTGGCCTCGTTCTTGGATAGCAACCGAAATATCTCACAGGACAACTCTGACCACCAGCCTTTTACCTGCTCTACTGGGGCAGGGGTGGAAGTACAAATACTGAAGAAGCAATGGGGGGTTAAGTATTATTTAAGGCGTTTTTTACAACACTGAGCCAGCTCAGCATTGTGGATTAATCCTGTGTGAGGTCACTTGAAATAACTGATATAACACTGATCTCCATCAGCCGAGGATTTGGCCCCTTTTCCATTGAAAATAATAACCATACATTAAAGGGGAAGAAATGGTAAAGATAAATGAGCCCTGGGTACTCCCTCTCCTGTAGCTGTGTACAGAGCTCAGCACAGGAAGGTCTCAACACATTGTCCAAAGGCAAGCAAATATATATATATTTAAATATATATWTTTTTTTTCAGTCCAGACAAGTGAAGCAGAGAGGAGTGAAGCAGCTTACTGCAAACCTCACTATAAGTCAAGGACAGAGACAAGAATAGAGCTAGGTGCTCARACACTATCCCAGGACTCCAGGCACGCAAGGAGCATGAAGTCAAGGGGCATGAAGCTACTGCTTTTTGGGCCAGATCCAGGATAAAGCTATAACAAGGCAGCTTTTTTTTGGTTGGTTGGTTTTTGAACAACTGAGAAATTAGAGGAAAAAAGAAAAAGAATTTAAATGTCCTGAAGCTAACAGAATAAGAAGCCAGTGGGAAGTTAGGTCAGGCAAAGAATGAATTAACCTCTCCTCAGTTTGTCACTATTTTCACCTATTTATTCATTGGTAGGGAGGGTTGCCCCCTGAAACTGCAATTGAACAACAGCCTCCCCCCCATCCATCACCCAAAGCTGATGAGAAATTCTGGCAAACAGCAGTAGGGCAAATTTTTTCCTATTATGCCAGTCTGGAGCAAGGAAGCCTCAATTTGTTGGGTCCCAATCCACTAGTTGATTTGTGGCTGCTGAGATTTGAAGGCAACAGCTCCCTGTGAACCCATACTGCCAAAGACTGCCAGACCTACAACTCTTCCATCACTGTAGAAGGTTTGGCCTTTAAAAATGAAATAGACCAAATCTGGTCTATTAACCAAAGCTGCCTTCTTTCCACTTTGTGATTACAATCCCAAGGCCAGAGAACATCTGTAAAGATTTGCTCTGTACAACAAATTCCTGCAGCAACAACAGAGCCGTGATACTCCGAAGCCAACCTCCCAACACAATGGCAGTTATCTGCACCTGAAACAACAGACCCAAATTCYTCCAGTGGTTTCCCACGGAGTTGCCCAGGAGGAATTCGGCTCACATCACTGCAGGATCCTACCAGTGAAAGTGACAGCGGGAGGAGGCAGCAGATCCTTAGCCCCTTCCTTGCTCTGGGACGAATGCAAAATTGCTTCCAGGGATTAAAGCTCCCTTACCAGTGATGTGACTATTAGATGAGACAAAGTGCTTGCTATTCTTGGAGACAAAATGGTGGATTCAGGTTGAGTTTTTGCTGCTGTAATGAAGGATGATGAAGTCTGAACCGAACAAAGAGGAACAGTTATATGACAATACATGTGCCTAGACAGCTGTTCTCAAAAGCATGCCAAGAACATTTTACACTGTTCATTTTCATAAGCTCAGGAACTCCAAGCCAGGCTGTGCAAACCCGTTATAATTCCATTCACTGTATGGCTACAAAGTGCTTCAATATAATTATACTTGAAGCCATGTCCGCAAAAATATCGCAGCTAAGGTGGCAAGTCCCCAGCAACCACACAGCTGTCTGCACTATGTCCAGGGGTGGTTTGATAGCATAAGAAAACAAAAAACTCCTTTTTTTTTCTCCCGGCAGAAGTCTCTAGYACTTTGAACACACTTAAATTAAAACTAATAAACCCCACAATATACTTTCTTTCTCAAATTGCAAAACACTTTCTAAATACCAAGGTGACTGCAACCAAGATTCAYTGTGGCTTAACAAATTTGGGTTAAATGACTTCACAGTGGTTTCACTTAAAGCATTTTACCTTGCATTTGCACCAGGCTAGGAGCACACACAGTCACCACAACTCAGCTACCATTATGCTGTGATAATGCGTCATCTTCCTCTAGCCTTGCACCCCCTTGAAGAAAGCACTATCCCCATCTTACCAATGGGGAAATGGAGGCTCAAGAACAACAAACCACGAAAAAGAAAAGAAAAAAAAAAAGGATGGGCTGCATACATACACTCCTGGTTTCCCAAAAGAATTTTTTCAGTTCAGACCCATTCCTCCCTGTACTCATCTCCTCTGACCTGAGTCCATGCTCCCAGAGGTCTATACTTCTGCTTTAGCAATTGAGGTGTCACTGACACAAGGCTCAGGAAAACATCAGCATTGGAACCAATGGTCCTTGTAATCTAAAGTAGCTTTAGAATTAGCTTTTGAGTTTTATTGGAATTTAACAGGTTAAACAAGTTAATATATCAATCCTACCAAGGACTTAGAACTTCATACATACACAATGGAAGACTCCATTCATTACAAGTGTCATAACACACCTACAATACACTATTACCTCATATCCAGAGAAGAAATCTTAGGCACCTATAGCAGCGGTGGGTTGTCAAAGAGAAAGTGTCACAGTCAAGGAAAGAACTCAAGCTTGCTCCATTTTCCAGCCTAACACATGAACCCAAGTCTTTTCAACCCTTTTGGGCTGACACCTCAAACACTTTACTTTTCTTTCTCTTTTTAAAGCATGCAAGCCATGAGGAGCTACAGAGACCTGTGAGTTGCTGCTTCTCAGAGGGACAAGACACGACTGAACAGCATCTCTCAGCAGTACAAAGCCRGTAGCTTCCAGTTTCTGCCAGTCTCCTCATTCCCCAAAAGATAGTTCATGGTCTCTCTTTCCAGACTGAGAAGCCTACTTTTCCACCAGTCTTCTGATAAAAACAAACAGACATCTTAACCAAAGACGCATGGATTGGCATAGCTAGGAGGAGAAGGATGCCCTGTGATACTGCTCTCATCTTGCTAAAGTGCCATTTGTATTAGTGGAACTTAAAATGGACTTGAAACATTAGCTGAGGACTTCCCTCAGCAAAGAGGTGCATCCAGGCACCTTAACATGAGCAAACACCCTCCCTAGAGTGACCTGAAGTTGAAAGGGTTTGTCTGGGCTAAAATTAGAGAGAGGACTTGATTGAAAAAGCAACCAGCATCATCGCTGGTCTTAGCAAAGGAGGATTTACTACAGTGAGAACTAGAAAGAGGATCTGTCCAGTCTAGGGGCCAGAGGTCCAAAAGGCAAGACAAGAAGTAACTCACTCCCTTTTCTAACAAACTGTGTTTTCAGCTGGAAGTCGCTTGGCAGCTTTCCTACAAAAGGATGCAGCAGGTCAAGACAAGGCCATTGGTTCATTCCCGGCCAGGCCGAGCAGGGACACAAAACAAGAATAGACAGTGCTTCACAAACAAGGCTGAAACACCACAAGGACCACCTGTGGGGCGCTCTGCGGACATTGAGGGATGCTGCTGATCAGGATCATGGTGTATTAGGAAGCAATGGCTTGAGGTAGAGCTAGGATAAAGGATAAGTACTCAGGAAAGTAACCACATGAAGTCTTTAGGCACCCAGCTACACTTCATCTGCCTTGCTAACACCTTTGGTTTCTCTTCTCTAGGAAGATTAAATGCAGTGGCATTCTATATGAAAAATGTCATTTAAACTCCTTATTAAATGTAATTTCCTCTCCCACCCCTTTTCATTAGCAACATGCAAGCATTCTTCAAATGATCCAGTTATTCACAGGCAAAATGTTAGTCTTATTACAAAGAACCTATATATTAGCACCGTCTATTGTTATAAATGTCAAAAGTTCTACTGAAAATCAATTCAGAAGCAAAGCATCCCATCCACCTCAATAGGAATTTACTTAAATAAACCTCATATACAGGGAAACCCATAAGTGCTCGGGGAATGCTCATATGGGGAAAGATGGAGCAGTAACCACATTACTTTTTCCTTCTAGGCAGTAGCTTTCCACTTAAATATTATACAATGCACCTGCTTATTATTCTTATTACACCATATTGCATTCAAATCCGTGCTGCAAGCAACCCATTCATTGCAAAAGACTTCAGGAAGGATAAAATGACATTAAAGAAAAGTAATCTATAGTAGCACATTACACTACACCAATTTCAAACAGGCTGTCATTCTGATCACACCAGACGGCATTTTAACTCCAACAGTATCCTTCAGTGAAACATCCTCGTTACTGCATTATTCTTGCTATGCTGAACCCTTTTGAAATGAATGGTACAAATTCTCTTAGTCATTTCAAAAGGACTGTGTGGCTCAGAGCACTTTAACTTTTCACATCATCTTTTCCAATAACTTGCAAAGCACTAAGGCCGAAACAGGTCATCTTTAAAGAAAAAATTAAAATAAATAAATTGGTACCTGTCCTGGGAAGGAACTACAGAACAGTGCTGTGAATCCCAACTCTAGGGAGTATTAAGTACGTTCTCAGATCCGTACCAACTCAGAATATCACTTAAGTACATGATTAACTTTAATATGTGCTTAAGTTGCTTTGACTTCTGTGGAACTTAAGCATATACTTACGTGCTTTCCTGATCACTCTTAAATCTCTTAAATACTCTCTTAAGCCAGATCCTGTTTTGTAGGCATGCTGCATAAACCCTCTTCCCCCCTCCATTCATGTCCTCAAAAAAGCTCGGGCTCCTCAGCCTAGCTGCAAATCAGGCTGCCTTAATTCTGTGCCTGGGTATGGACTAAAATGTTTCACTCCAAGCTTTAATAACCACCCTCAGATCTGGAAATGCCTCGTTTGGGACAGCGACTTTATGAAGGATAAGCTCTAGGTTTTGGACTTGATAAGTGATGCAAAGGCCAACATGAGAAGCTACAAAATACCTGAGACAATGCTCTGTCCAAGTAGAACAGAAGAAAGTCCCCCTGGGCCTGGCCCAGCCGGGTAYTGAGAGACACTGAAAGCTCCAACAGCCTCCACTGAGACCAAGTGCTAGTCAGTGGCAATCAAACTCTTGACCCCTGCCAGGGAATGGCTATTCCTACCTGGAGCAATCAAATCCAAATTGACTGGAGCAAGGAAGCTTTCCCCAAGGAGACCATCCTACAGGAAACCTGAAACAATTTCATCCCAGATATGTTTACTCTGGACCATGCTGTGGACCTGCTCTGGGCTGTGCACACACTGCAAGTACTGGGAGGACCTTCCACTGGTCACTTCTGACCCAGTGAGGTACAGTTTATGACTAAAAATACCACAGGATTTTGCCCACATATACAAAGAAAGATGCACAGAACCACAATCAAGCAGCCTCTTGGCTTCAAATGGGATACCACATTTTAAGGCCTCTCCACAAAGGTAATAACTGTCCATGAGGAAGAAAGGGATTTCCTCCGAGCTTCCAGAGAGGGTTCCTCTTTCACTGTGCATCTGGGACTGCTAAATTTCCACATTGTTTCTGGTCTCTCAGACATCTAGGGTCTTCTGTGGCCCAGGAGAACAACATGAAGAAGACACCAGAAAAACGGGCGCATTAAGACTCCATCAGCTCCTGCCCTGTGCACTTCCAAGTGCAGCACCACAGCCTCCCTCCTGCCAAGATGCTCCTTGCAAATCCCAGAGTGTCCCTGACCAGGTTGCAGCACCACAGAGGAAAGAGGTCACAGTTCAGTGCTGTATCCAGGTGCTTTCAAAGGACTGCAGTTAGCTGGCCTGTGCTACACACACAGCCACGCAAGCCACATGTTCCCCATCACGGGAGCTAGCGCACTACAGTCTCAAGTAGGTAACAAAGCAAAGCTGCAACCACAAGTAAGGAAAGATATAAAACATGGTATAAAGTATGCTTTAGTCCCACCAGCTATGGCTGCTGCTGCCCAGGAAAGYGTGCTGAAAATCTACAGCGATAACCAGAAGCGTCTGAATTGGCCCCCTTATCAAGGAGCTCTGGTGTTTCAAAGCAGAACTTGAGCCAAAAAAAGCCCCTTTGCTCAATCCCTTCCCTCAACAGCTACTTTCTTGCTATTACAGTTAATTGCAAGAATATTGTTCCTACAGTTTGCCTGATAGAAAAGAACTCCTACTACGTAGGGGCTTGCTTTTCCCATTTTGCCCATTCTCAATGCAATGCAATAAATTATTATTATATATGTCAGCTTTGCAAACAACTAGAGCATCCATGCTGAGTGCCTGCACAGAGGCATGCTGTTTCTCAGTGTGATCTGAAATAGCCAAGATAATAAAACTCTGCAAAGAGCTGAGTTTCTAATGGAAAAATTGATAGGCCAGATGTTGACACTAATGATTACTTTGCTAGCCCAGAGCAGAGTCCAAACTCCTCTAGGTTAGAGGGTCTCACCCTTCCCAGTTCCTGCATGACCCACATTAGTCTAGCTGCTCCCACATCCATCCATCCTTCCTCTCCCCTCCCCCTGCCTAGGTTACTTGCCCAAAAGAGTGATGCACACTATCTTTTCCAAGCACTGGCCCTTCCCCTGTCTTAATCATCTCTCCCAAAGCACCCAGACAAGGGAACAACAAGCTCTTCAATGCTGAAGTTAGTGTGGAAGAAGAAACTTTTCAGAGTAAGATATCAAGTGCTGTCTTTATGTTTTGAATTCTACCAGTTCGATGGCTGCATGCAAGCCTCAGCTGGGGTCTCCCCAAATAGAACAAAACCCAATTCTGCCTCAAGTACTGTTTAGCAGTGCTGGATGACTTTATGTTTACTTGCTCAACCTCTTGGAATCCCTCTCTTTCTCTTGGATGCTGCCCAGTGAAAATATTATGATGAGAAATCTCTGCAGATACCCACCTAAATCTTGCTGCCAGCTTACAGAGAGGAATTCGGAGTGGCCCTTTTAGCAAATAGGTACCTGGGTCCTACAGCCCTCTGAATCCCCAAGCTCAGAAACTCTTCCTAGCTCATGCCGCTTCTTTTTGCTAAACAGGCAGGGGGCATCTTCAGGTAGCACACACAGCTTCGCAACCCTTACACAAGCCCAGGATTGCAGCTCCCCAAGCAATCTCTGGCCTGAATTCTGTGCCTATTAAACTAATACCAAAAGTCAGCTCAGTTTCAAGACCAAGCCCTTTGCTAGACAACAAGAAAAGGACCAGGACATCAAAACACACATTCCTACTGTACCTACAACTTCTCTGTGCCTGGGATTAATCTCTGATTCACAACCCACACAGGCCTTTTTAAACTACTTCTCGCCAACGTGGTGAAACTGGCTCAAGGAGCAGTGGAGCTGTCTTGGCTTCACACCAGGAGCTGAAAGCAGAGGTGCTGCAAGAAGTACGTCACTTACCAGGGCTGCTGGGAGCCAGGGCACCAAGCGCCATAATTCCCTGCTGCACCACAGCTTCACAGTTTCTCCGCCACCTTGGGACCTCCCGCACCCCGTGCAATGGGCTTCTGCATCTCCAATGGCACAGGGGTGCACAGAGCCCCAACCCACACCCTGGTACAGAGGCGCAAGGGGATTTGAAACCGAGGGTCTCTGTGTAAGGCTTGTGTTGGATGAGATGTACAGTGATGGCGGGCCTTGCTCCAACTGAAGGTTAAATACCTTCCTTCCCCTTGCAAAATATACAGATGTAGACATATCTGCTGCTGAGACAAATTACAGGAACAGTTAGGGACCAGCAGGAGCTCTGATTCACTCTKCCTGAGCAGAGTACCTTTACTTACAAATATGCCTGCTAAGATTTCCTGTAACTAGGTCAAAGAATTTCACTGCCATTTCATACCTCTCTAAATGTTACAATACCCCAAAGAACTGAGTATATCAGAGATTGTCATGGCACAAGGGGAAGGATGCACATTTTTCAAGAACAAGCTTTACTGAAGCATTAGACAGCAACAATTTATTTCCTTTATTCATTTGTTTGCAATAGCCTCTGAAGAAGCAGACCATGTCGTCTGTGTGTGTGCGCCACGTAACGACTGCAGGGAATTAATGCTGTGGAAAAGGAGACCCATCACTGCAAACATGCCCAGGGGATGTGCAGCATCACAACATGCCTTCCACAAAAACAAAGCCAAGCACAATACAGAAATGAAAGGAAATAGAAAGATTTACTGCCTGTATCATTTATGTATGATTCCCTTTATGGAAACATACAGAGACTGCCAACTGTGAGCCTGCCTCCCTCCCTCACCCCCTGCACAGAAATACATCATCTTCCTCCAAACGTGCTTACAAAATAGATAGCCCAGGTGCGATGAGGAGGCAGGAGAGGGACGRCTGCAGGGCAGGCAGAGCTGCAGTTACCCACAGGGCTCATGTTAACACTGAACTACATGCAGAAATAAACCAATGAGGACAAAATGATAAAATTTGGTAGACATACCCCCCTGCACCCACTCTGACTCAGGACCTTTACTACCTTGCTTTCACGGCGTTCCCTTCATCAAACCTATGCATGACTCTCCATTTCAATATTTATGTAGAAAAACTCTTTGTATCATCAAGTTCCACTGAGTATCAATAGAGTTAGTCATTAGAAAAATACAGGTAGTGTCAGGAGCTATGTTTGTGCCCAAGTCCCCTACCCACACTTTCAGTCTATAAACAAATGTGGTTTTCAGTAGTTTCTCTCCCTCCTGATTGCTTTGGGAAAGACTTGCACAAGCCATTGGAGAAACTGACTACTCTGAAACACTAAAATGACTGTACACATCTATCTAACATGAAGCAAAACTGAAAAACATGGTTTCCCCAAATTATAGTGCAAAACTAAAACAGAAAATATTTTTTTCTTTTCTTTGAAGCCAGCACTTTCCTTTTAAGAAGTACTTCAGTAGCCTGAATCGCATGCCTGGGACCAGCAAAGTGATGAAATTTCCATCTCCGAAGCCTTGGTCTTGTAAGATTTACTCATTTAAGCTGCGGGAGAGGGAAGCATATTACACTTTGCTGACAGCACGCATTCGCACGTGTGAACACAGATGAGGATGAGGTGAGATTAGGACAAGCTTGCAGGGATTTATCCCGGGAGGTTATTTATTCCATGACAGTGCAGATTAAAAGGGCTGACTGTCCCTTTGGCCTTACAAGCACTCATGTGAGTTAACAAGCACATTTCATATTGGAGGGAAGGGGAGGAGACGTTACCAGCCAGGTAAATATCTCAGTAAAATTAACAGTGGCTGCATTCATGAACAGTACTTTGCATTCGATTAGCATGACATCTCCCAGGGTCCTGAAACGCCTTACAAAGAAATGTTCTCTTAAGCCTCCCTGGCGTGGGTGGGATGGATCAGTCCCAGCTGACAGATGGATATGTTGAGTCAGAGAGGCCAACTGTCCAGCCCACAGTCACGGGGTACTCGGACAGGACCAGCCTTTCTCCCACACGCGCCAGCCCAGCACCATGATCTGCAATCACAGTCTCTCTCAGTCCCACCCCAGGCAGATAAGCGCAGGAAGCAATTACAGCACCTTGCTTGTACCCTGTCCTACTGGACCAGACTTCACTGAAACTCTCAGGGGATTAAGTATCAGAAACGAGGTAGCCTCATTCCTACTGACTCGTTCTCACCGTAACATATTTCTCTCATTTCTGAGTGACTGGCTGTTCTCCCTCGGTTCTGGTTAATATTATTTGTATTTTAATGCTTTCTAGGAACCATTCCAGCTTTACATCACAACAAATATCACTCAGTAGGGGAAACACTTAATCAGTCTGGCTGTGCTTCGGGTACTTCGCTTTAGGAACTGGTTTAATTAGTCAGAGAGCAAAAAGCAGTGCCTGTCCCACGGCCAGAGCTCTCCCCACTAAAACTAACCCCGTTGAGGACATGCCCTGGTAGGTCTGAAGGTGGCTTTCAKCAGGGGTGATGCTGGCTTGAATTCTGGCACTCCCCCAGGAATCCTCCAAAGAGCATGAACAAGCAAAATAAAGAGAAACCCATAGAAGCTAAAGATCAACGGACGACTTTTTTCCTCCTTTTCTTCTTTCCACATATATTTGGTTTCCCATTTTTTCTCCTCTTGGTCTCATCCACAGCAGGTCTTTCCACAGCCATCACTGCCATAGTACGTCTCACAAATGAGGGCGAGCTAATTTTGCAAAATGCCCAGGAGATTTGCACGGTACCCATTTACTTACTTGAGCCTAAGGTTAGTACCAAAATCAATAAAGTCTGGCCTTTATAACTTACCCAGTTCCACCTGAACCCCACCAAAACATAAGTCACTGTCCTTCTGGGAAGCACTAAGTGGGCCCAAAAATCACAGAGGCTGAAAATAGAAATCCTGGATAACCTAACTTACCCTACAAAATCCTTCTCCACCTCTTGAACAAAGATGGCAGTTTTATGGGATTCCTAGGATTAAAGCCTAGAATGGCAAAGCCCAGAGCTAATAGGAATTAAAAAGAAAAGAAAAGAAAAGGACACACAAGTATGAAAGATGGATCAGCAAAAAACTTGGCAATAGCAAAGGAGGCCTCTGAAGAGAGTCACTGCTAACGCCCAGGACTTACAGGCACTTCCTTCCAGCATCCCACCTACAGTGGGATCCAGGGCACCTCCTTCGCGCAGTCAGTACGGCCAGGAAGCGTAGAACAGCCACTTCTCCTCCCTACCTTCTTCAGTCCCGTGCTACACTCTGCCTCTGCCCTGCTCAAAGCCAGAAGGAGCTCTCACCAGCTGAGCCCGCAGGTGCTGCTGAATTAACACAGACCTGGAGCTCCCCTCCACCCGAGAAACGGCAGGATGCAAATGCCGAAAGGGGGAGGAGGGGAAAATAAGCAACAGCAGGAGATAACAGGGAACTATTCAAGAAATAATCAGTGGAAGCGGAAAAGGAAAAGAAGAAAATAGATAAGTGGGGACAGCCAAATGAATAAATGTAGGTTCCCATTTCTGACCTCTGCTGCAGCCTGGAAGAATATGGCCTTCTCCAGCAGACTGCTGAGGAGAGCTAAGCAGGAAGCCAGGCAAAGAAGAGTTTATACAGAAAATGGCATCCAGAACAAAAAAGAGGCCTCACCTGGAGCCAAGTGGATCCTCACAAGGACAGTATGAGTGGCTTGACATCCCAGGAGCAACAACACAGGGCGCTGGGCTTTGGAAGGTATTAGCCTGAGAGCACCTGGGCATCCCCAGGAAGGACCCGAGCTCTGGATGCTTTCCCTCCCCACCCCAACATACACCTGTCTGATGGCATGCCTAAAACCAGAGCACAAGCAGAGGCCTTTCTCCAGCCCATAATATACCTTTTTGTTTTAAATCAGCCCAGAGCACCAGCACTTTAAGGTGACATCTGAACCAGCTGGAGGTGGCTGGCAGCCTCCCAGGTCCCAAGGGAGCAACAGAGGCTGGCAGTTGCACACAGCAAGAATTTGGTGCACAGATGAAATGCACAAAGGAGCTGGGACTTCTTGCTATTTCATAAGACTTTAGGACAAATAACAAAAAATGGGGATAATCCCAGTGTTACTAGGACAGCGAGCAACTGTGCTCACAGTTACCTTATACCCACCGTCCTGAGCACTGGGAAGGCTGCACTGCCTCCGACAACCTCAGCACAGCAGAGTTTCCATCAGCCTGCTTGCCCTGAGTTTCTACGGTACCATAAGTATCGTTTTTATTCACAGTGCAACCGCGGGGGTCTTCCCACCACACAATACAATACACAGACTGTTGTACTTCATGCTTTATTGCAGGTTTCAACTGTGTGACCTCTAATCAATGCAATCGAGACTGTTGTCCCACACACTGATATGGCATACAGGAAAGGATTTCAGTTATCACTGCAAGTCTTCTCACTCCCCCACCTCCTGGAGAGCTACTACCTCCTTCCTTTTAGAGACAGTACCAAAAGCAGGGAGAGTGACAAACACTTTCAAAGCCATTTCTCACCCTCTCCATCCCCACTGTACCAGAGCACTTCCTGAGGACAGCAGCATGGCTAAGATCCATGGCTGGTTGCCCATGGAGTGACAAACCCAGGAGGAACCGCCACACTGACAGACACACATCCAAAGCCATCAGACATCACCTGCTTGTCTCTGTATCAGGCCCACTCATCTGTAGTTAGCTTAAGCATCTCTTCCAGAGTTGCGTTCAGGTTTGGACTCCTCTCCCCTACTCTTAGGCTAGGCATCAAACTTTAAGTGGTTAAGGCTGGCCTAGATGAATCACTCCCCAAGTCTAAACCCTGTCTCTTCCCTGATAATCTGGATCAGGGGTGCTCTCATATTTTTCTACTGAAGCTTGCAGATCGCTGTCTAGTGAGGTAAGACTGACTGGCAATGAGTTTTTATTCTTAACTGCCTCACACAGATCCCACAGAAGTAGAACAGAGCCCCCAGAGACCCGCAGGGCAGAGGTAGGAAACCACTGAACTAAACAGATCAAGCTCCTTGCATTTTCCTTAGCTCTTGATCATCTCTGACACTGTCTCCTTAACACTCCTTCAGTTTTTCAACCACCTATTTAAAAGTCCAGATGTGGCCAAACAGGACACAGTGTTTCTCTCATTCTCACACTGATGTCGTATCAAGAGACACAATCCCTGGTGCTTTCATCCACTGCCCTGCTGGAGAGTCACCAAGCACAGGAGAGCCCTCTGCTACCACATCATGCTGGCAGTTTGCACTGAGCTGCTCATCAACACATACCTCTTCAGAGACACTGCTCTGCAGGCTATAGTTCCCAGCAAGGTTTTTAACTCCTGCTCTTTTCCGTACCTTTCCATCTTAACATCCAACTCCTGTAAACACACTTCGTTTTGAAATGACCACAGTTTTGTTACGGCAGGGTTTTTTTTAGAGTGATATTTTTCTGTGTAATGCACACCCTGCTCAGATGTGGTAGGGAGGAAGCAGGTAGGCAAGGTGAGCACATACTAGGCACATCAATCAGGGAGGTTTAGATGCTGCTCCTTCTCTATGGAAGTTCACTCTGGAAGTGTGCTCAAACCAGACCCCAACCAAGTACAGCTTCTTGCACAGACTGATTTTCTCCTTATACCAGAGTGAGCCAGAGGAACTCACATTACCTCCTTTCAGTGAGAAGCTGTTTTCTCCACCGAGCAGGGATGTAACCAGATCAACAAAGATTTATAGGTCAGCTTCTCATCTGGAATTCTACCTCTTGTTTGCAGTTTGTGCATTATTTACTCTCACAAAGAGCAGGTTAAAAGAGAGAGAAAAAAGAACAGAGGGAGACAGAGAAAATGATCAAGGAGAACTGCTCTTTGGGAAAKGCAGGACAAGCTAAAAGGGAAATATTCATTGTCAGCACTTGGCTCCACCAGAAGGGAAAGCAGAGTTCAGTGTTACTCCACGTTAATTATTTACCAAGGGATTTTACTTTGTATAGGCTTTCTCAGGAACTTGTAGCCCACACCCAGCATCTTAGCAGCACCTCTGCAAATTGCAGACAATGAGGAAATCAGGAGGGAGAAGTGGAGGAGACACCTTAAATCAGGAGGTAACAAGGAACAGTGGGAAGTGCTAGATTTTATGAGACTGGGGACTATCAACTCACCAGAATTACAGGATTACATAGTTGAGAGGAGGAGGGAAAACACCTAGCRGAAGGCAGAGCACTGTTAGGCTCTCCAAACACACAAAGCATAGACAACAGGTACAACTGATTGAGAGTATTACATTAAAAAAAAAAATCCTTGAGAAACTTAATCTAGTTCTTTCCCACAAACCTACACAGTGACATGGAGCAGCATAGAGCATCTGAGCTCTGAGCAGGACCTCCTATCAATTTATTCCCCTTGAAAATTTGGCTTCCCTCCCACTCCAAATAACAATATTTGGGCATAAGTTTTAGTCAACATTTCCTTGTTTTGGAAGAGAGGGAGTTCTGTGTTATACTGTTTTCGTTGAAGAAAAGAGGAACTAGAAAGCTGAAAAGTTCAGATTTTGGAAAAGTTTGTGGGGTTTTATTGGAGGGAAGGTGTTTTGGAGTGATTTTTTGTTGAAAACAGGACAAGATTTTTTCCTGTTTCTTTCTAAAAATTTTTTCCCCACAGAAAATACTTCCCATTTTCCACCCTGCACAACAGCAGCCTCTGTTCAACCAGTGACTGCAAGAAGTATTTTGACAGGTTTGCATTATCCCAGCATTTGCAATACCCTCTTCCCAAGCTCAGAATAAATCCCTTGCTCACATTAATGTTTATTTTTTCCATTAAATTAACTATTTCTTCCCCCTTTCATCTATTACTTATCAGTGAGTTGAATTAATACATCTCGGTTCTGGAAAGAGGAATTGTTTACACTGTCTTGTTTTCACACTAGAATCACTGATTGTGTCACATCCAGTCCAGGCACGTYGCTAACCTGCGCTCCTTCCTGTTGCCAATCCAGCAGACAGCTCCAAAGCGTTGTTTTTGTGCAGGTCCTATGATTCCACCCACCGCCCGACAACATAATTGCTTGCTTAGACTTTTTGGTTTGTATGTTTCTTATCCGAGTAGCATTTTCAAACCAGGTGACTTTTTCCACTTTAAAATGTTTACAAGAGAATGGGAAAAATTGGCAAAGAAAATAATCAGTTAGTTCATCTCTTTCTCCTTTAATTTGATGCAACACTGCCTATGTTCTCTTATGCAATAGCAGCACTTTTCAAATAGATTTCTTTCAAAGTGTTTAAATATTGCCAAGAAATTATCCACTAAAATGTTTGGCATATACATTCCCTCTTTTCCACCATCATTGTGGAGTGTGTTTGAAATAGCTATTCTCATGTGTTTTTTTACCAAGCTTCTTCACATTTTATACAATATTCTTCCTCCTAATAAAGCCATGAGGTCTAGAGCAGCTCAAACATCAGGAACAAACAGCAGATGAATCCCCTAGAGCCACTCCAGGCTAACACACAGGAACCAGGAGTACAAAGTTCAGTACTAAGTTTGTAACTTACAAAGGTCCGTCAGGTTGCAAGCAGAAGTTTGCCACAAACCAAATGAAGGTCAAAGCACTTGAAGTATCATGCAACATCACCTCCTCAATTCATTTGAACAGCAGCAAAAGTCTGGCATCAGGTGGAGGCAATTTTCATCCACCCAGGCAAAATAGTGACTGAAGCTATCATTTTTAGCTCCATCTCCCCRTACACCCAACGGCGGCAGCAGGAGATGTCGCACTCCGGCCACTATGTTCCACTCACATTATTCTCTGACATGTTCCTGCATGGCCCCAATACAAATTATTCCCTTCACAGAGATCAGGCCTGTCAGACTCCTAYCATTTGCAGCACCTTGCCTCTGGAGATCATCATGCGTGCTTCTTGCCTGAAATGAGCATCCTCTATTCTCCATGAAGGTCAGCTCACCAAGAACAGTTACGACCTCGTGTCAGCAGCAGATTTGCTGCACACAGAGATGAGAGCACATCAGATTTGCCAAGGCACATAAGAGGGAAGGAGAGCTTCTCTACATCATATGTGAGAAGGAAATGTACAATCTTTGACCCAGGGGCATGGAGGGGCTTTACTTATGGAGACCATTTCAAGAAACTGCCAGGTTCTCAGCTTGGGAACAGGGAAGGGAATCACCTTATACCCAGTGTCACTTCTTCTGGCAGGGAGAAGTTAAGTGGGATGCTTTAGTATCAGTSTCTCTTATGCATGGACACGATACTTGGTACATCCCCCCCACTTCAGAAGCTCTCCTAATTCAAGGAGTTTCTAAGGAGATGTTGGTGTCTCTCTACAGCATACATCAATCTTTTGAGTGCTCACCAGCAAGTCCAGTCTCCTCTTCCTCCTGATGAAGTGGATGGTAGGTCTYCCCCCAATTTCAAGCTCGTGGCTTGCTCCATACACCACTCCAGCACTGCAGCTGAGGTTTTCAGAGCAACCTCAAGAAAACAAAGGCAGGTTCTCCCAAATCCCCAACCTAAAAGCTTTTCCTTGTGATTTAGCTCAGAACTGCATATTGCAAGACACATTTAGAGTAAGAAAGGAAGAGTTTTGATAGGCTTACTTGGAGCAGTTTAAGAAATTACTAGTCCTGGCAGCTTGTCAGGATTCCCTCTTCTCAAGCCACTGTAATGATCGGTGTAAGCRCAAAGGCAGGTGGCCTACCTCAAACTGCTGCTGCACACGCCTTCCGTTAGTCCAGCTCACTTCACGCAGATGTCAACCAAAGGTTCTTGTACAAGCCAGTCTGACAGCGCTGCAGCAGCAGCACCTTCTCCCACTCAAACRTTTTCCCAAGCATGCACATACAGAGATCCCCCACAGTTTAAGGGTTTGTATATTAATTCCGGGCAGCTAATCAGCTATCACCCTCCCCAGCCCCTGTCTTGCAGCCTCTCCACCACAGCCAGAGGTGCCAGAGATTTTAATGACAATATGTAGTGCATGGACAGAACTTGGCAGGTTTGTTAAGAGCAGCAGTCCACCAACTAATCCTGCAAGGTCAAAAAAACTCAAACTTAAGTCAGGCTATCGCCTTGGATTCCCCTAACACTACTGTTGCTTCTTTTTCCTTCCAAGGCAATCACAGTGCCTCTGTCAACCCCCAGAGAGCAGAACAATCCCCGTCAGTCTCTGCTGCTCCATAAGCTTGTACACATCTTGATGCTCACTTCCAGGGCTGGAAACTTCAGCCTCCTCTCCCTGTAAGAGGTGGTTCCCACAGAACCATTTAAAACAGGACCTGGACACTCTGCAGTATAGAAGCTGGTTCTGCTTCACCTGAAGGCCTCATTGCAGGTGCCACAATAATAATACCTTTCATGCAGTAGTTAGCACACTGGAAACGCAGGATTAGACCACAGCGGTCACCAGTGTACACGGACCAGGGGCCATTTGTACTGAACAAAAACCTTTCTAGAAACATTTCTGTTGCAGGGGTTGTAAAGCCTTGTTCTTCAAACAAAAGGATTCAACATTTTGAATATTTTAGCGTTCATGTCTGGAGGTGCAATGACATGCCCGAAGACTGGTGGCTTCCAAAAGCCTACATCCCTCCCTCAATGCACCCCTCCCCACCTCCCCCAAAATCAGGCTCTGACCCAGTCAAGACATTCACTCCAGATAATCTGTCCAAAGTCTATAAACTTCTGATTTTTGGTCAGTAACTACATAAAATGAAGTCAAACTTGAAGTTTAGAAGTCAAATCCAGTCTGTTTTACTACCCTCGTGGCAATTTGCTTTCCCCCGCTGATGTGTCTGTCCACTGGCTGCCAAGAACACCCCAGCTTCTTGGCTGTGCACTCTTTCCAATGGGGAGGTGTGGAGCAGAAACCACCGCTGATCATGGATCTAGGCTGAAACCGAGCCTGCACACTTCTGTTACTGTTTAACCAGCATCTTGCCTTCCTGACCAAGGTTCAGTACCCAAAAGCAAGGATTTGTTGTCACTTACATTCCAGTGAATGTTTTCTAAGACAGGAAAGGAAAGACACTGGAGCAAGGAGTAAAGGATTCCCYCGATACCATGAGGGGAAAGCCACTGGCCCTCCAGCAACGCACCTTGCCAGCAGCAACTTGGCTTGCAGGGACCTGAGGCGGGAACAAGCAGTAGAGGACAGAGCGTGGCGACACCAGCAACAGCAGTTTCACCACAGACGTTGGACACCATGGAAATTCAGCTTTACCCTTCCCCTTTTGTCCTGCTCTCTCCTTTGCAGAAAGAAAGGGGGGGGGGATAAAAAATAAAAAAAAACACACAACACAGAGGTGCCTTACTGTTCCTGGATAGGTGACCAGAGCAGCAAACCCCTGCGGGAGCAACCAGGTGTGGCAGAGCAAAGAGGAAGTTTTGCTGCTGATCCAAGCAATCCCTCTGACCCAAATGCCAGCCACCAGCACATGAGGAAGTATTTAGCCTAGTTAAGAATTTCACACCATTTGCCTCTGCTTTCTCCTGGGAAACATGAGACAAGGGGAGCAAAACAGGTTATCAGAAAAGTAATGGCAGCTGGGTAAAGCCACACTGAATCACAGGGGTATACAGTACTGCGAGGAAAACAAAAATCAATCTCGACACTCACAGCTGCCCCAGCATTCAGTAGGGTAGGGCCCCTCCGCTGACCAGTATCTGCTGCCCAGCACCAACCACTTCTGCGTCTCCTGCTTCCACCACCAGCCACCAGCTCCACAAGGACTTCCCTCCAGCCCAGAGGACCATGACCACTCACAATGTCACCACTGCCCCCCACAAAGGCAACGCTGCCCATGAGTTCGCTGAAATCTACTCTGGTTTTCCATGAGCTAAGTAAAACAGCTTAAATGTTACGCAGCGCTGCCAGCCCTTGTGATGGATAAATACTTCTGGGATCGGGGCACATCTTTATTTAAATGGCATCTGTATAGCAGGTGAAAATCAGCTTCATCGGGCAATACCTTTGTGTCAACCTCTTGCGCAACTGAGCGCAAATATGCCTCGTCACTCAACCAGCCTACTCATACAAAAGGACTGTGCGCCAAACCAGGGCACAGAACGTAAGCATGCTGGCCCCTCTATTAAAACCAGCATCATCCAGCTTTTTATAGAAAACATCTGATCTCCCAAGAACTCCATGTTAGCATAAAATGAACTGCAAAAATTCCAGATTGTCATGGGCCAACCGCATGGCCTGGGATTTGCATGCCCAGGTAGCAACTTAAAACCACAAAAAGTCACAGCAAAGATGCCCATTGCCGACCATCTTATTTCAGAAGAACAGGTTTTTTTCTTTCTCCCCGTTTTAGCTTACCTCACTGTCTAAAATAGCTTGAACTAAGTCAAAAAAGGCACGTTCATTTTGGAATGAAGTTATATGCATATGAAGAGCTACGGCAGAACAACTTGTTCCTCAGTAGCTATTCTAAACTACAGCTCAGTAACAAATCCAGAATATGTCTCTGTATACGAGGCATTGTGTTGATCCAAAAACCCAAATGAAGTGGTGGGTGGAAGCTTAAAACCTTTACAAAAACATAAGCTCTCACTAACAATTCCCTTGAACTAAGAGCGCACTGACCCAATAAAAATCAGTCAGGATTATCTCTTTACTAGAGACCTACTTTCCAACCTCAAGTGTTCAAAAATCACCAGTCCAGCCCCAAAGTTGATTAGACTGGCTTAAAAACAAACACAATAAAAATTAGAACGTTTAGAGTCCGTCCCCCTCATTGGCACTCTCTACAGAGAGCCTTATTTTCCAAAGCATTCCCACAAGCATGAAGCTAAAAACTTAAGTTTATTTTAAATGAAAGATTAGATTTTAAACGTAATCACAGATTTAAGGAAGCAGGGTCTGTAACAGACATCATATATTGCAAAGCTTACAACAAGATCACAAGCAATAAAAAGCACTGAACATCTTGAACATTAAAGTGAAAACACTAAACAAGTTAAATTAAAACTCTATTTCGCTTGTTACTATTATTTGTGATCTCAATATCCCAAATCAAGAAGTACTTCAGGAGAATGACCTTTATCCTTCCTGGTTTCACACAGACTGAAACACAGCCAAAAGAGCCCTTCTCCAAGAGAAACAATTTCTTGAAACACAGCATTAGCATTTTTCTTTTTCTTTTGTCYTTTTTTCCCCTCTCCAAAATTTTGTTCCATGTTGTAAGCACTACTTAATGGAATTGCTTTCTCTTTGTTTATGTTGTGTTTCACTTTCTGGTTCTCATTGCCACCATGCCCAGGTCTCAAGTTTAGTGGGAAAATCTTTAGAAACTGATGTTTAAACAAAATAAAGTGCAGTCCAAAAGGTTTCACAGGTTTGGAGTTTTATACAATAGCTTGTTTTTACAAAATGTAAATGAAGGATCCAGTTTAAATCAGTGTCTTGTTACAGCCGCCCTGTCTAAAACATGCTCTTATTCCCTTTCCAGGGACATGAATTTGTTCATGATGGCCAACTCATACTACATCCACATAGGCATATACCAGATAAACACTCATACATATGCACATACTGTCTCGTCTGGAGCTGCCTATGACTGACACAAGGCTTATTCAAACACGAGGAGCGTTACTAAAGTGTTATCTGCACTCAAAGCGGTTTAGTGTTACTGGGCTAAAAGGAAACAGAGAGACATCCTGTTTATAGGCTGTAGAGCCCAAATGGATAAACAAGTGCACCTCAGTTAAAAGCAGGGTGGAAAAAAAAGAAGAAAAAAAAAAAAGAAGAGCAAGGGAGAGACTTAGCAGGTATCAGGATAATGAAACACCTGCTAAGTTACATGCCCGAAAGCAAAACGCAAGACTGCGGCGGCTGCAGGGCTCTGCTGGCTGGCGGCACCCCTGCGCGGGCGCCGCCGCGTGCCGGGGAGCTGCCGAGGGTACAGAATGTGCCACGGCCGGCGGCCCCACGCGCCCTCCCATCCCGCCACCCGCCCGCTCCTGCGCCTCGGCTCAGCTTTCATGGCCGATGCTTGGCTGCTTCCTGACACCCTATGACGCTAAACCAGAGCTATTTTTCCACACGTCCCCCCCCCGCTCCTTCCAGTGACACCCACACTTCTGAAGCTTTCTATGTATTTGTTTTTCCCCCGTTGTCAGCGCCACGCAGGGCCGCTCCATGGCCGCCTGGTCTTTCCCAAGGTTGGAGCCCTCTGGCAGCACTCAGAAGCGGGAAGGGTGCTGCGCAAGGGCAGGGGCTCGCTCGAGCCTTGCCGAACTCCTAGCAATACGGCCGAAGTTGCCTCTTCACAACACTTCTTCCCAAGTCCAGCTTTTCTACGGAGTCACAGCRCTCACAGAAGAACGCAGACAAACAAACAGGCAAGGTCCGTCCAAGGCAAACCGGCCTGTGCTTCTGCGCGAGAGGGCTTGGCAGGCTCGCCGCTGTATTGGGAGTTACTGGTCAAACACACCTCTGACCCAGAAATCCGCTACGATTAAACTTTGGGGGATGGGATGAGCGTTTGGGGGAAGCACCACTATCTGCTTCCTCCATTCAGGTAGTTTTCCCTCGGCAGCCGTGGCTGCCATCAGCAGAGATGGGATCCTGGGCAGGATAGACCCAAGGTCCAGACTGAGCCAGTGTGGCTGCTCTAACTCCAATCCCCCAGCTACAGCAGATAGCCACAAGGCAGTCCTCCCACTCCTCTCCCATCAGGAAAATGCTAAAGCTCTACCTCCAGGTTAGAGATAGATATCAGGCTTCATCTCATTTGAATTACCTCAGGACTAAAAAAAGCAAGCGGTACAGGGCCAGAATTCTGGGATGGATGAAGGAAACAGGAGAGATCTACAGAAAAAGCCCTGATGAACCTCCCTCTGCTTCTGACCTTAAGGATGGACTGAACAAAATGCCAGGAAATGTTGAGGTCCTACCCTGAAAGGCCCTACTCTGGCAGAGTCRCGCAGACCAGATTCAAGGTTCGTCTGCACCTCCAATAAGCATAAATCCACAATACATACCTGTTCTTGGGTTGCCCTTGAATGAGAAGCAGAAATCCCTCTAGCCATTTAACATCTCACCTAGCACCAGTGCAGTGGAAATGGCAATTCACTAGACCAGTTCTTTCAGGGTCCAGACTAGTCCCCAGCCTCTACATCAAATCTTTCCTCAATAAAGCAGCAATTCTGCAAAGAGTTGGCAGAGAAGCACATCTGGCCAATAGTACCAACACAGCTACCAAAGCATAGATAAACTGGAGAGGGAACACAGCCCACCTGCCAGGCTCAGGAGGCAAGAAACAAACCCCAAACAATTAACAAGCCCCACAGGGACTCTTCCTACCTGGTCTGTCTTCATAACAAGAGTCGACTGCTTCTAATCCCACTTTCCACACACACACCTGCCTTGTTCCACTGATCATTTTTCCCCCCCTACCAGTTAATGTGGGAAATGAAGGGTATTACAAGATCACTGGATCCCCATCCAAAGCCTCTATCCTCACCAGCTAACACAGAAGGGAAAGTTTTGTCTCCCATGCTTTCGGTTACAGGACAAGGATCCCATCCCCAGCACACGGAGGAGGATTTTAACAGTGCTCTTTGCACCAATACCTTGCAGGGTAACCTGAAACATGAGACCCAGGTCAAGGTCTAGATATGACTTCTCACATCTCTGTTGCCTTTTTTCTTTACTCGCTTTCTTTCTTTATGGACTAGGAACTCTCTGCAATGGAGGCACCAAGAACAAAACAAAACTAAACATGTTTTCTAGCCCTTACAGTCTAAAGGAATCCACCCAGATACAGTCCAAAGCATAAGCAATGGAGAATTACCCCTGCATGTACTAGCAGATCTTGCTGACAATGCCATGGTCTCTGAATGTTTCCATCACAGCATGTCTGGCACAGCCCTGTCAGTGCTTCACAACAGCCACACATGCTTCCAGCTCTGCAAGGACACATGGAAACGGGACATTCTCACTCTCGTACAGATCCTGGAGATAAGGCAGCACAGCCAAGTCCTCGGACAATGAACTGAGGCACGGGACACCAGAGAGCTACTCCCTAAAACASAGTCCTGAGCAAGTCATTTCTCATTTGTTTCCCATTCTATTCTTTGCCTAGTGCAACCGAGACAAGTGTGATTCATACTGGGTTTCCACAGTGACTAACACAACGGGTCTATAGACTCACCTTGAAATCAAGCAACTAGCAGCAAGTGTGAGGTGACCATGTCTTGGCCAGGTAGCCCAGCCAAGAATGATCCTAATTCTAGACAGACCTCAGAGGCCCAACTCCAAGGTAAATAATAGTTAATGAACTCCTTGTTCATTAACTCCATGTACTCTGAAGCCGTTATTTTGCCTCACTTCCAGTTGGAAAGAAGGTTCATTGAGAATGAAAGCTAGTGACTTGCAGGGAGGAGTGACAGATGCTGCCTGATTGAATGTGTGAAAAAATTCTGACAGGCAGAAATGCACCTCACATGTCTTACGGTGGCAGTGAAGCAATAAATAATCTAATAGACTGCTAAGGCTCATAGTAATCATGTTGTGCTCTCTTTTCAGAAGCCACTCCCCACTCCGGATGACATCTGTCATGGTATAGATGTTCCTGGAACAGTGAGATATTTTTAAATCTCTCAATGTGGCACAAAACTGTGAGTGTATCAGCCAAAATACCAGCCACCAAAGCGTTTAAATATAGCCGTGCACATACCATATATAGATGAGAACATAGACAGATATGTGGTATCTAGCAGCGTTACAAACAGACATTCTTCCTCTGATCTCAAAGCACTTGACAAGAAACTTCCCAGTCTGCAACTCTACCCATGTCACCTTGTCCTGTGTCTTTCTCCATTGGCTCCTGCTCTTCAAGTGTGTCAAGTTCTGTGTCTCAATTTTTGAGGATCTTCAGAAGCCTGCCCTTCCTAACATATCTGCCTGTCTTCTCTTGCACCTCCAAATACCCTTCCTGCTATGCTGCGCTGAAATGTTGATAGTCGTTTCCCCACACTTCCGAGCATCTCTTTGCACACAGACCTTCCAAACCAGAATCTGTCAGCCCAAAACCTTTCCTCCTTCTAATCCCTTCTCAAGATCTATCCTCAACAAGGTGGCCTTCAAGGCAGTCCAATTCACTTAGGATGCACCTCACTCCAACATGTACAAACTCTAGGTATGGCTCCTATTAGAAGCAGGAACAGAGAGTTGGTCATAATAACAGAAACGGATTTGCAACTTCAAAACTAGCAATAGCTCCCTGTGGATCTCCTGTAATCTCGTCTAAGGTACTCTACTGGCACAAAGTTATTGCAGGGTAAAAAARAAAAAAAAAAAGTGGATTGACATAGTGCAATACATTCTCATAAGCATCAGATGTGCATCAGCATTTCAAACAGAATGCGCCACAGGCTTCAGAACCAGGTTGATGTTTAAGTTCTTGATACAGTTATCTACCTAATAATAACCCCAAAGAGCACTCCTTGCCTGGCTGCATGCCAGACCACATGCAATCTCTCTGCACTTTTTTTTTTTTTAAACTTTGTTACACATGGAAATGTTGACTTTAAGAAATTCACACTCTTCTGTGAAACCGRTTGGCCAAGACTTATTTTTTTGTTGTTGAGGAAACCATGATGAAGGGGGCTGGGGAGGGGAAACAAAGGGGAAAACTGGTGTATTTTGCTTTCATGTGTGCTTTATTTTCTTCTCTGTCAGGAAACAGTGAGAAAGGATCTGACCCAGTTGCTGTCAGCTGCATTGAAAGTGATTGTATCAGTTCCACCTGCTTAATGTGGGTATTATTCGAGACTACAAGGACAATGACTCGGAGACAAATAAGCACTGACTTGTGCGTTCTCAAGGGACAAATGAAATACACTTGTGCATGAGACAAGCAATCCACAGTAGCRGAAAAGTCTCAAGGTTGGGGGGAGAAAGGGGAGGGTTGAACATCTCTGCATGTTTGTCTGGGGAAGAGGAATATTACTAAGAAAGCTCAGCTTGTTCAAACATTTCAGAGTTTGCTACACATTAATTCCAACACTCAGGAGCAACAAAAGAACTGCTCTGAGAGACAGAGCAGCTACATCGGGGGAGGAACACCCTGTCCATGTCAAGCTTTCAAAGCCTTATAAACTGCAAGGAGTTCAAAACAGTTACTTTACATTCAGTGAAGAACAGCCTTGACACAGCAGACTCTCAGGTACAGTGCAATGCCATTTATACCTGCTATGGATCCAGCCCTATGCGTCACCATGTTGAAGCGTAGTCTAACCTCACTGAAACAGGCCCTACAGACCATTTCTTATGATTAGTCTGTTTGGAAAAAAAAAAAAAAGAAAGAAAGAAAACTCACTGCAAAAACAACAAAGAAGCCTCCAACAAGAAGGTGAACAACTGTATGTGGTGATTCTACTGAGATCACTTTGCCCTAATAACATTAATTTTTTTTTWAAAAAAGAAAAAGAATTAAAAAGGAAAGTGTACCTTTATATGTTCCAACACACGCAGAAGGCCCCAGGTCACTGCTGTACGAATGCTAGCTCTGCTAGGGCTAACCACCAGTGAGACATCAGCAGTCACTGCTGGCACTGTTTTAAGCTCAGCAAGGCTGTGCTAACCAGGGCTCCCTGCTGTGACTGTTTAGCACAGTGCTCTGAAACATCCTCATGCCTTTTTTCTTTTTTAAATCCAATTAACTATACCTAAACAGTGTCATGTACACAGCAGGCTGCTGGTATGACATCCATGTCACCAGCAAGACCCTATGTAGTTTAGATGTGCAGGTCATACCCAGGAGATCTTTGTGATCTTTGTTGTCTCCTGTTCTGTTCACATATCCCATTGCCCAGGCGATTTATTACTATAACTTTATGGGCTTTCATCAGCAAAGCCGCTAAGAGGGAGAAACCTGCACAGAGGCGCAACACATACAAGTCAAATGGAAGAAAAGCCTTGTAGCACTGGGACAGGCCTATTCTGCACCTTATTCCTCTGAGATCTGGGCAAAAAAATGCTGATATCCCATCTGAAGCCCTGCGAAATGCCAGTATGATATACTCGCTCCTCTCAACTGCTGCACGTATTTAAACACACATACATACATACACACACACACACACACACACAATGAGGCCAAACAACACTCCACCAAAACTAGAATGAAGTCAAGCATTGGGGCAACGTGACCCAAAAGGGTGAATTTTAACGTGGATTTATCCGGTTTGCCCCTACACAATCAGGGAGCTGGGAGGAAGCTGTGAATGAGGGAACCTACTGCCCCTTTGCAAACACCACAGCAGCAAGGCTGTGCCCTTACCCAAAAACGCCATCCCCAGCACCTCCACACACAGAGCCCCCACATGCTGAGCCAGGGCAGGTGCTTACAGCTGAAAACAGATGCTCCAGGAGAACTCTTCCATAGGAGCTGGGTTTTTTAGCTATGAAATTAGTTTCTGTTTAAACAGACATTAATTACATAGGCTCAGGAATTTCTAATTTTTACCACTTGAAAGCACCCAAAGCCACTTTGAGGCTTTTCCTTTTTTCTCTCCCAACTTTATTTGCTTGATAAACAGATCAGTGTGCGCTCTGGATCATTCAGTTTCTGCTTCATCAKCTTAGAAATAGAGCAATAGCTATCTAGATGGCTTACAGAGGTTTGCCAAACATCTTGGATCCCGCTCCTGTTGTAATGGCATACCACACTGCAAAACACCAAATAGTCCAGCTCCTTACAAGAGCTCCTCATAGTCTAGGATGAAACGGAAGATTTTGTTGTTGCTGTTTGTACTAAAAGATAACATTATCAGAAGCACAAGCCCATGAACTCAACCACTTCCCTCACAGGTTAAATTCCTCCCTGCAAAGCCTACCTGTCAGCAGTGGGTTTTGTTTCTTAAGCAGCGCTACAGGCCTAACAGCAGATCAAGGCCTCACTTGCGGCTGGTGGAAGATGTGCTACTACCACAAATACTTTACAGCCTTCTGAGCAGACAGTTGAGGTCAGCCCCCTGTTACTTCTCATCCCACCTGCAGGCATGCGGCATTCGCCATGCCAGGCGAGAGGGGAGGGTGGGCATTGCCCCAATGGGAACAGGACCCAGCTGGACATACCCATATCAGCCTGAAAGCTGGGCACAATCACAATTTACTTGCTTGCTGCTACAGTAGCGCTGCCAATAAAAATGCCACTTAAGATCTCAGGAAGAAGAATAGGATAAAGGGACTCAGGAAACTGGGATCAATTCTTGGCTTTGCCATATATGTATATATATGTGTGTGTATGTGTATATATAGATTTGGGCAAGTCCTTCAGTCCCTCTTGTGCCCCTCACTTCTTGGTCAGTAAAAGGCAGGCAATACTACTGCCCTAAAAATAAACTTACTTTAAAACTTGAGGACTTGGTAAAGACCTGCAGACAAGAGAAAATCCCACATCATCTCTCCCACCCCATCAATAGAGATGGTAAGAAATTTCAAGATCTCAGCAAAGACATACCACTGAAATCGCTCTCTTTCTGAAGCAAACTGTCTCCATCACACTCAGCCCTAATCCACCCAGAAAGCAAGGCTTGAACCAGAACTCAGATACCCTTTTGCTGGGCTGGCCACACTGCCAACCTACATGCACCAAGAGAAACCACCACGACTGAGCAGCCTCTGCAGCACCTCACGGAAGAGGGGTGGGAGAGGGCACTCATTTTCGGCAATGAAAATGTAATGGAACATTTTGTATCGATCTATTGTGGAATGACTCATTTTTAGAATGACTCGCCTCCTCTTCCCCTCACTTCCCCACCCCCAAATTATGGACTGCAAGAAATGAGCCGAGATAATGGGCAATTTCAGATGTTCTCAACTCCATTTTTTTCTCCTGCTGGAACAGCATGCCATGACAGTAGATGTACTGAGCTCCAAAGGAGATGCCCGTCATGTTTCACTACCCTTTCCAGGCTATAAAAGTTGTCTCTAACTAACGGGAAACTAGGAAGAGACTAGAAGGCAGAGGGACCAGGATGGGAGAAAATGAGGAACCTGAAGGAAGCCCTGGAAAGCATCAGCAGCAGAAAGAGACCCAAAAAACAGACGGGGATCAGACATGAGGCACAAAAAAAAAGATAAGCAAGCTGAAGAGGGAACAGATCCAGGAGGGAAGAGTGGTAGGTGAAGCGAGCACTGCTGCTCCAGAACTCAGGGGAGTTTCTGGTCCAAAGGCACTTGCCAAACAGATAAATGACAAACATCAAGGGCAACTATTTCCAAAAGAAGAGAGAAGAAATCAGAGAAAGGAAAAGACATATGGTGACAGTAAATCCTTTCTTGACTCCTTAAGTCCTTGGGGCTGGAACAAAACCTCTAAGGAAGCTATGAAAGTCCCAAGGCCTTTTTAGAGAACTGAAAGCAGTACATGTAGGAACCAGATGACCAGTGAGTTTTTCCCAGCTCAGTTCTGCGGAACTTAATGCAGCACTTGCCTATTAAGGTCTTCACAACAGTGCGCATACAGGTATGCACAGAGCATAATCGTCCAGCCCCTCACCAGAAGCATGAGGCATTCAAACCCAGCCAAGAGATCTTCCAGCACTGGAATTCAGCCAGGACCAATACTCTCCATTCAAAGAAGAAACTGGTACTTTGTGTGCTGGGGAGATGACTAATCCCAGTAGCTGAGTTACAGCATAGCTTTTAACACACAATGAAGACACGTTAAGGTCATCTCAACTCTCATCTACAGCATCCTACAGTATCCCCTCCCACAGCTGCCTTGCTGCTTTTTTCCGCCTACTTCTTTTCTCGCTTYCTACCCTCCCCTTCAACCTTCTTTCCTTTCAGGTCTTCTCACCTCCTTCCACTCCCATTTATCCACCTCCATCTATGCAATCCTCTCACACCTTGAAACACCCTTCTTCCCACCACGCATAACTCCACCTCAGAAGTACTTTTCTTCTAGGAATCCACTTTATCTGTATTTCTGTCTCCAGCAATCACCCATGCCCTCCCTTACCTGGCCCTCAAGTGCATACTTCATCTGTCTTGGATTGCAGACTCTTTAGGACAAGGACTGTCTTCTTCCCCACCTATAAAGTGCAATATAAATTTACAGGGCCGGGTAAATGATAAATAAGCAATCTCAGCATTTCAAGGTAGCTCAATGTGGGCTCCCTCCACTGAGTTCACTGGGTATTTGCCTTCTCTCCACAGCATACTAATCTACCATAAGACTTTTTCTTCCTGATCTCTTATCTCTCAGCTGCAAGGCTGTTACTTAAATTTATCAGCATTCTTCATAAATAGTTGAGAAAGGGAGATGAGCAAACAAAGGGCCTTTACCAGCATTGCCAACCCATAACCTCAAACCATGAGACATACAGAAGCTTGTAGGAGCACCACGGGCATTAGCAATAGAAGCACATGGTCATAAATAACTTTCTGGGATTATCTGAAACCCCCCCATGCCTCATTTCTTTTCAACAGGATTCTGGACTAGCAGACACACATGGCTGTTTGCTAGGGGAGCATCTTTCAAATCTATGTTGACTTTCACCAGCCAGATGCCTCTCTGCCTTTGGAAGGAAGCTGGAGATGGGATAATTAGGCTGTTGGGTGCGCATTAAAATGGAAATCCGAGGCAAGGAAAGGAAGGTTACGAAAAGATTAGCCACAATGCATAGGGCAACAAGAGGCAACCAAAAGGCAGCCCATGCTCCAAGAAAAAAAAGACAGCAAACATTGAAACAACACAACACAACACTCCATGTCAGTGCTGAGCTGATGCGTCAAGCGGGCTGGCTGTTTGGCTTCAATGTCTACGTGCGATAGGGGATTTGCATAGTGGAAGTAGCACTTCTCAAGAACTAGCGTGATGAGATGCTCATTCAATACAAAAAAAAACAAAAAAACAAAAAAACAAGAGTACTTGCTAGACAGTTCATAGGGCTCGTTTTATCAGCTGGTTCCTTATCTTAGGAAAACCTGAGCTGTCTGGGATTTCCTAACTCCCAAAGTTCCTGCTCTCTGGCCCTCTGTACTCCTCCACTGTCTGAACTTCACCCCCTGCCTTGCTTTACAAACCAGCCCCTTGCCTACACAAGGCTCATCAACTCGGTTGCTTCGAAATGCCAATTTCCAAAGCCCTTTTTGAAATAAATCTTCAAATGCTCATTCTGAGCTTGCTCAAAAGCCATGTCTTTCTCTGTCCCTATAGTTTTAACAGTTTCTATGAGATTATCTGATACAGCTTTCTTACACTCATACCTCTGCACAGAAATTAGCTGATAACTAACAAAGCACTGGGGATAGCATGTATGTCAAGAAGTATAAATGATAACACTATTATACTAAGAGAACTCTCATCCAAACTCTTAGGAAGGGTTGACATTTTTGTTATCGGGTTTTATTTGAATTCACTAGCTATAGCTAGATTATATAGTGAAAGGGAATGTATTCAAGCACATAACTTTCAGAGACATTAAAACCAGCTGGCACACTGCTACAGTTAAAAGGAGATGGTCATTGCAGGCAAGTCAGTCAGCAACAAGAAAGATGCAACTGAAATTAAAAACAAAACCACTGTCAGCTCCAGAGGACAAAGCAATTACCTAGAAAACAAAAGGAGATCATGTAAAAACAATCAAATCAAGAAGCATTCCCCCCCTTTCACTTTGAAGGAACTTTTCTGCATAGTAGCATTTCACAAGATAGAGAGATTGAAGAGCTTGTGCTTAACACTGCCCCTGGAGATTTGCCCAGTTTTTACGTTGCTCAGGGCCCTGTGCATAAATGGGCAGCAGTGTCTGCACTTCTACCAAACTCATGCTGGCCAATCTGACTGGTAGGTAAACCTAAAAGGCCATTTTTGTAAAATATGGCCTTTATATAGCTTTTCTAAGTGCACGCAGCTGCCTCACTTCTCTAGAAATAGAAGAATTTAACAGCCATGTTTGCAGGGACAGATTTAAAAGGTTTCATCTTCTAAGAAAGCAACCTACACATCCAGAAACAGAAGGCCAGATTTGTTTTTATACTGGAACCCCCTTCCATATGTTCAAGTATGCCCACGGATTTGCAAAAACCCTGCTCTGAAAATGTGATGTTCATTCAGCAACAGGTGACAAGCAACCTTCATTCGCCTTCCTATAGAACCTGCTCCCACTGAAATCAGCGGCAGCATGGCATACAGTTAGGTCGATACTGCTTTCTGCTGAAAATCTCTGGCATTTTTTAAGTAAGGAGGAGAGCATTAAAGATGGGAAAAACAAGACAGAGAACTTAAATATAAACATCCTGGAGCTACAGATGATCAGCACCTCTCTGTTGTTCCTTTCATGAATAAGCGAGCCAGGATCAGATCCCAAAATGTTGTTATGATGTTCTAGGTGATAAAGACCGAGCCTTGGGCTGCATTCCCAGGTCTGCCCTGGCCCACTGAATGCCTGCGAGCAAGTCGCTCCTTACGCCTCTGTGCCTGACTTCAGGTTCATACCACGGCTACATGTCAGGATTCTGAATCAATAGGGGCTTCTTCAGAGTATGGCTGCAGACTCCCCATGCAACCCTGTATGAGTCATTTAAGTCAGTCTGTTTCCACGGTGTTTGCAGGTGCAGTGGAGATAATGTTATTTTCCCACCTTTTGGTAGTAACAAGCCCTACAAACTTCTTTAGATAGAGAGTACTGAATTCCCATGGATTTTACATTGGAAGAGCTCAGCCTAAGGAAGTAAATGGCTCTGAATGCAACAGGGCATTGCAAAATTTCATGGAATCACCTTTTACTGGCAACAGTTGGACCAGTTGTCTATGGGATCTCCCTTGCTTTGAGGTTTGTTTTTTTTCTTTTCTTAAAGTGAATGAAGGGGTATTAAAGACAACGACCCTCTGTGAAATGACCAAAATTCCCAGGCAAACAACCCATTAGCAGTGTTCAAATGCAATTTAAATTACTAGTTGTTAAAGTGCTCCTCAATTTCATGGTAAGTTTCCAAGGAAAATTACATGCTATGTACTATTTAATTGATTGTTTTCTACTTCTTAACATCCATTTATTTCCTCCTTCTGTCTTTTCCTTAATTTCAAGGGATGATAATGACTTTCCATGGAGAAAAGGGGAATGGCTAACAGAGTTGAAGAGAGATTTACCTAAAAAACAAGTACGTAGGAGGGAAGTAGCTGCCAAAAAGGAGAGCTTTACTAGAACTCATCTTCGTGTTGTTTTCATGGTAGGGGTGTGAGACAGTACATCACAAGAAATCCTTTCCTTCCTACCGCAGGCAGCAAGGCTTTTTAAACTTGATTTCTTTAAAATATWGTCACCTCGCATATCAAGCAATAAACAACTGGGAAGCCTTGCACACAGTTAGCTGTTAGAAGAAAGACAGTGGGAAAGAATCAAGAGCAACGTTTATTCCTCCCAGGCTTACTAGTCCTTGAACCGACATGCTCACTAGAGGCAAACAAGTTCTTCTCATTTGAGAGATCTCATCCCAAGTGCAAATACTTAGTTCACAGGAGCAAATTTCCCCCAAAGTTGACTGAAGTTAGAAAGAATTAGGCTGAGAGTAAGGTCTCCTGCTGCTTGCAACAGCTGTTACAAAAGAATGTGTATCATAAAGCTAATAACAGCAGACATTTCTTAAAAGACCACACTCTGCTCAGATACTAAGAAGGAGCAGCGGTGCAATTAGGTAAAGCTCCGTCTGGAAATTCCTGAAATAACAATATATGTTGGGATCATGTTATACGCTAGCAACATATATCCACTTTATGAAACACTCAGTAGGACTTGGTTTACCTTTAAGCAACTGATGCAGAACTATTCCATGATCCCAAAAAAAAA